>NC_059078.1:36991396-37207146 GCF_020497125.1 Mauremys mutica | reverse complement strand
AGAGCTGCACAGGTGTAGTGTAGTGTAGTGTAGTGTAGTGTATTGGAAACAATACAGGATGAGAACAGCTTCCAAAGCTCATGCCTTCTTACAGGTTCTCACCATCATGTTGAGAAGCAGTAGAATGAAGAAGGCAGATTCTCCAGCAGTAGAAAGAAACAGAGATACCAGAGAAAGAGTTGTTTTATTAAATGATGGGCTAAGTGTAGAGAAAAAGAAAATGAATGTGTAATATTCTAGACCTTTCTGTTTGGTGGAACTTTTTGCAAGTAGGCACTTTTTAATATTTCTTTGAACTGATAGTACAAGGGGCAGTGTGACAAAAACATAGAAAACTACCTTCGGTATTTGACCATTTGCAAGGCTTAGCCAACATTTCCCTGTAACCTGAGCGTGGCTACCGGCTGACATCTTTATCAGACAGGACACCCTATGTTGACAATGAGAGCAGTGTGAGCTCTAACATCAATTAATACCATGCTGTTGAAGAGGCAGTGTTACCCCCAAAATGGATGTTGGGGCACTGCTATAATCTGCCTATTGCCCCCTTAGTCTCTTCTTCCCAAGATAAAAGTTTCCTAGAGTTGTTAAGGAAACACTAAAGGACACGGATATAACTTTCCAATAAAGTAATTGACCCAGGCAGTATTCTTTCTAAAAGAAAGTATCTTTTTTATTAAAATAACTAATAATCCCTAGAAGCAGCAAAGAATCCTGTGGCACCTTATAGACTAACAGACGTTTTGCAGCATGAGCTTTCGTGGGTGAATAACCCACTTCTTCAGACTTGCATCTGAAGAAGTGGGTATTCACCCACGAAAGCTCATGCTGCAAAACGTCTGTTAGTCTATAAGGTGCCACAGGATTCTTTGCTGCTTCTACAGAACCAGACTAACACGGCTACCCCTCTGATACTTAATAATCCCTACTACAATATGATCTAAAAATCCTAAACAAGGCACAAAATCCCTTAATACAAATTGAACAGCACGTAAACTACACTGCTTTCTTTTAAAAATCAAATCGCTGCTGCTGTTCAGCTCCTGGTCAGTCAGCTCTGCTCCGCTCTCTTTGCAGTAGCTTTTGTATGGCTTCTCTTACTGGCTCACCCTGCATGCCTGTCTCCCTCTCAGGCCTGGTCTACACTAAGGGGCGGGCTCGAACTAAGGTACGCAAGTTCAGCTACGCTAGCTGAACTTGAACTACCTTAGTTCGAACTACTCACCCGTCCAGACGCCGCGGGACCGAAGTCCGCGGCTCCCCCGTCGACTCTGCCACCGCCGTTCGCGGTGGTGGAGTTCCGGAGTCGACGGGAGTGCGTTCGGAGTTCGACATATCGCGTCTAGATGAGACGCAATATGTCGAACTCCGAGAAGTCGAATGCTACCCGCCGACCCGGGCGGGTAGTATAGACGTACCCTCAGACTCAGCTTCTGGATTCCTGAACTGTTGCTGGCAGTTGGCCTTTTATGCTACATTGTAGCTCTTTCGTAATCACAACCTTGTGTGTATTCCAGCTTTGATTTCTATAACAGGTGTCTTCAGTTTGCCAAAACTGAGACAATTGCCACAAGCTTTTAACAATGACATTACACAAACACTTATAAATGGTAACTTAACATTATGTAACTAAATCTTAAACAGAAACTATTATATAAACACATTTTTACAATCATTACCGAAAATGTAAGTTTGCTTATGTTGCTTTCTTTTCAACTTTCACACAAAAAGAGGGACATGCATTTGTTTACAGTTCCTTAAGTATTCTTAACAGGTTTGCCTTCAATTTCCAACATTTCCTGAACCATTTTTAGAGCTTTTAAACAGACTCTTTTCAATTTCTAATCCTCTCTGGGCAAATTGGAATTTAAATAAAATTTTCCTGGTCCAACATATTATTATTATTATTTATTTTATTACAGATATTACATAAAACAATATGTTTCAGTTAGCCATACAATAGGGAGCAGCATTTTATTTAAAATTCCAGTGGCAGTAGGTGAGCATCCCAAAAATACCTCTCACCAATTGTGTTTTGTATCTTTTGACTTGTTCCACAATTTGTTTAATTTCATCAGTTGAGTGATATACAGTGATCATCATTTTTACATGCATTTTCCTGAGCGTTTTGCAAGTATCTTTGCAAATGAGAATGGTTTAGCAATTGTTTAACTCAACTGATATCCATACTCAGTGGCACTGAGTTGACACTTGATACTTTTGGTCCTTAACTTCCTTATATTCAGCTTCAGGTAATATAAAGTTAAAATCACATCCAATCACTGAAACTTTTTAATCTAAACATTGATTTTCATAAGGATTATGTCTTATATATTAAACAAATAATTCACATTAAACTGTTCTGCATCAACTGCTAATGCAATACTAAAAATAATAAAAAAGAGAATTCTCTAATAAACTGTTTAAGCAATCACTCCCCATAATTTTTTGTTCTACAAATCCACCACGGCATTTAAGGTCTGTAAAACGTCTATGCCAATTACCCCAAATCTTTTCTATCCATGATTCCAACCCTCCCATACAAGGTTGCTGCTCCAACTTGTAGCTCAATTGTTTTTGATAATCAGGATCACCTCCGATGCTCCATTGAAGCCTGTTGCATGCCTCTAGCTGTTGATAGACCACAATAAATGCCACATAGATTTCAGTGCATTGATTATTGTAGTACCGGCTACTGTATTTATTAGCATTTTTGTAACCACAAGTCCATCCTAGATTGTTACATTTATCAAGGGTCGTCCATTACCTTCCATCTTAATATCTGCAATTGGCCGGGAGTACAGTCCATAATAAGTTGGTTCAGTGATTCATCTCCACATTCTTAAGTTTTTTAAAATTCTTTTTCAATTGATCCTACAGATATAACTAGTATTACTTATTACAATGGCTATTGTTTTCCTACACGGGGACTCTTGTTTAAAGAAGATCTTCGACTTAGGGTTGGGGACTGAGCACATTATAATATAGCAATACAATGATAATACAGTAGTACAGCAATAATACAATTGTTTTTACAACCAAGTTGAAATTAAATGACAGTTTTCCTGGTCCAGCTAGTGGTTTTTAGCTGATTGTTAAATTAATTGTCCATATATGGTAGATAGAGGTGTATTTGACCAGTCTCTTATTTATAAAGCACTTCATTTTTCTTTTCTGATGCTTGGAGGTTTCTTCACTGTATACTGATATGAACTGGTGTCTTCAGGGTGTGATATTTTTGGCGTTCTTTGGTCTGTGGGATGCAACTTAAACAACTTTTGTTAGTTAACATAGTAACGTTTTTTTTTGTTTGTTTGTTTTTAGTAACCCAAACTTAATAAACAGTTTTAACTTAGTTTCTTTACAATGTAATAAGAACAATGTAAATAGGGACCAAGTCTTTTATAACACAACCTATACTTTTGCAATTGTTGTATAGACATTCATTTTTATTTGGGGTGCATTACTAATATTTAATACTAAATGTAATGCTTAATAGCTAAAATAAATGTTTTACAATCTTTCATGAGAAGGTATATTGCTTTCCCTTGCTGTACACTTTGTTTTCAGCAAAAGAGTTAATTTGCTTGTGATGCCAAATTTTACTCTTGTTAACTGTTTAGAAGCACAAACTTTAACAACCATTGCTTACCATTAACATAACATAACATCAAAGAAAAGCATATACAATTAAACCAACTATAAAATTAAACCAAAATAAATTTTAAATACCGATACATGCAAATACTTTGAGAGTATTTGAGAGTATACTTCCATGATGCTCTGCTATGTTTGGGAGCCAACGGTGGAAACCTGTTGAAATTGTTTGGTTAGCTTTATGCATAAATTGTTATTTTAAAACATTTTGGTTATGACATTCTTATAACTATATTTAAAAGTGCAAACAAGTTTATAAAAAGCCCAAACAAGAAATTGACATTTTGTTAATATTATCTTTACTTTAATGTTGAGGTTTTTGCTCTAAAGAGAAGTGATGCTTTACAACCAAATCACTAAGGGTGTTTGGTACACATGAGATGTAAATAATATAAGAAAGAGCAAACCATCTTTTGCTGAGTTATTATGGGCAGGGATAACTGAGAAATATGTACAGTCATTAATGAAGACAAGAATGAGGAATTCAGCACTTCAGTCACTAAGGTGATTTCTTTTTCTAACACCACTTTAGAATCAAGGGAGCTGCGTGAGCGCCTGTAGGTTTATTGCGACCTCGGACACAAATTGCAGTTCCCTGTAGGTTTCTTAGCCTAACTCAGGGCATACTACGAGAAAGTGCACTCTTGGCAATGGACCCGGCTTCAGTCAGTGGCGGGACTTTCCACTGCCCCCTCGGCCGGACAAAGACACCGCCCCAGGGATGCATACTTATACACAGATACAACAAGTTACACATCACACCTGACGTATGAGGTACAACCCCTCCACGTGGCAAGGTACAACCCCTCTACGTATTAAGGTGCTGCCTTTCACCTTGTACATGTTGGTTCGATCAAAACAACTGTATCCATTATATTACCCTTTTGCCCCCGTCATTGGGATGGGCCAGCCTGTTCTTTGTTATCTGTGTGGAATGTGCAAGTATGTGAATGTTCTGATATCTAGTGTTCAGTACCTTTTAGGTACGTATCTTCTTGCAGCATCAGCCCTTTCCTTGCCAGCTTCTGTGAGCAGGGCCTGCCTCTGGCTCACAGCTTAACTTTGCTTTATGTTAGCAAAGTCTTGACCATTAGTTTAGGCCTCAGGCCTCATACCAGGCCTCTGATACCAAGGTTTTATATCTCAGGGCCTCCTCTTACTACATGGGGAAGAGGGGAACATGACAGATGGCTTTGATTAAGTATTTTTCTTTTTATTTCATTACCTTTATTTAGCACTGAGTGAAGACACTAGTGCATGTCTTGTCTCGGCGGCAGAAGAGAGATACTGACGTGGTTAAACCACAAAATTCTGTAACTGTTGCTCACAGCCCGAGATGGGTGTGCACGTGCCACCCAAATAATAATTGCTACTAAAATGTTCTGACTACAATGCAGGGACACAGCTCTATCGACTGTGTTAATTATTATTGTTAATTATGATTTATTATTAGGATAGAAATGTACAAAGCCTGGTCTATTTGGAGCAATTTTCAAATTTGCCAGGATACTATTGATTTTAAAATCCTATTTTATTCTCTAAATTTTTAAGCATTTAAATGAAGTATAAATCAGCTGAATTCACTTTGGGACAATGGTGCACCAGCACTGGGGCTCCCCTACTACATTCTGAAATTGCTAAAAGAGCTAAAATTACTGAGCTGAGATCACTGAGTGCTGTGTTAACTAGTGGGGGAGCCTGAAGATATATTGCTAAGTGGCTGGCAGAGCGGAGCAGTTTGCAGGAGGGTTGGAGCAGCCCACGGAACAGTGAGCAGAGCGGAGCAGTTTGCGGGGATGACTGGAGTGTCTCACGGGACGGCTGGAGAAGCGGATCGGCTGGTGGAGCGGAGCCGTTCGTGGTGAAGGCTGCAGCAGAACTCCATGGAGAGGCGGGGCAGTCAGCCTCGGACCACGTAAGGTGCCTCTTAACACCTCGTGTGCCCCACCCTTCCTTTTCACCCAGGCTGGGGGGGGTAAAACTCTGCAGATGAACTTTTGAACTCTGGGGCGGCACTGACCAGGGACAAAGACTTTTGGCTTGTTGGACATTGGGGTGATTGGACTTAAGACCCTGAGGGGAAAAGGACACTGCCAAAACTTACTTGGAGGTGGGTCTTTTGCTCATGGTTTGTGTTATGAATCCTGTTGTAGTGTTTCCCCAACATGATGCCACATAGTTTCCCTCCTTATTAAAAGGATTTTGCTACACTCAGACTCAGTGCTTGCGAGAGGGGAAGTATTGCCTCCTAGAAGCACCCGGGTGGGGGGTGGTATATAATTGTCCCAGATCACTGGGTGGGGGCTCAAGCCCATTTTCACTGCATTATTGAAATGGAACCCCTGGATACTGAACCCGGCCTTGTTGCTACCAACTCAGAGGGGCAGAAGGGTTCCATTTATAATATAAAATAATAATTTGTTTTAAGGCTTGAGTTCTCCTGCAGAGATTAAGTGTGTTATCTTATGCTATCTCCTTACGTGCCCCCCTTTACCCCTGGCCACGACCCCCCTGGGGCTGGGAGCAAGGCCACGACTCCTGGGGAGGTGGGGGGTCGGGGGAAGAGGGAGGCAGACAAAGGTAAGGAGGCTGAAACTGTGGCTGCAGCTGGGGAAGGGTCTGGGGCCAGGATTGGGGTTGAGTGCGGAGCCACACCCAGGCTGCGTTAGGGGCAACTGCTGGGGGAGAGGCCGGGTGTGGGGCCAGGAGCTGGGGTCGTGGCTGGGGGCGGGCTGGAGCTGAGTCACGTTCCCTCCCAGGGCTGGCCTGGGCCCCATTGTGTTCCCCCAAACATTCCACCGTGCCCCCTATGAAGACATGGCCCCCAGTTTGGGGACCTCTTCCTTAAAGGGTAAAGAAGCTGTAAATTCAGCTTCCTCTCAGTCAGCTAGCTCTTGGAGGAATTCGGCAACCTAATAGTGCAATGGTCTCTTCCAAGCTAAACTCCACAATAGGGCCAAGGCTTTTTGCTGTCTAGTTTGATAGGGACAACACTGATGCCTTCATTTTCCTTTATCTCCCTTGCTGGTCACCTTTTGCCTGAGTACCACTGTCAGAGAAGGTTTCTATGGATACCTTCTCAAGTTTTTTGCTTGAGGGTGGCCACCCTTGCCTCTGTATTTTAGATACAGTTTTATTCATCATGGCATCTGAATCATTAAACTTTTTTACTGTTGCCAAACCTGGAAAACAGGACTTTATGCGAAACGATCTTAAGCAAATGCAATTTCCCCATAAGAATTGATGTAACGGAAGGGGTTAAATTCCAGGGAAATGTTTTTTTCACCAGACAAAAGACATTATATACACACACACACACAGACGCTCACCCGCAGTATAAATTTTAAACAAACAATTTACTACTGGTACACAGTAATGATGATTGTGAAGCTTGGTTGAGGTGGAGGAGTCAGAGGGTTGGATATTTCCCTTCCTGCTAAATGATGAATTAGCAATTGGCTGAGCCCTCAAGGGTTAACTCTCACAACACTCTACAAGGCAGCGGGAAAGGAGGGAGGGCAGAGAGAGCCATGTGTCCCCCCTGCTCTATGGAAGGTGGGGTAAGTGGGGTGCAGGAGCAGGGAGGAGGGGGAGAAACCCTGACATTTGCCTCTCTTTACCCCCCTCGCCCCATACAGCAAGCAGGAGTCTCTGGGAGCAGCTCCAAGGCAGAGGGCAGGAGCAGCACGTGTCAGTGGCGGGAGGGACAGCTGAACTGCTTGCAATTGATAGCCTGTAATTGATAGCCCCCTGGGCAGCTTCAGCACAGGGAAATTAAGGGAGCGGGGAGCTGATAGGCGGGTTGTTGGTCCATTCTGGTTCCAAGCCCCCACCAGCTAGCTGCAACGGGCTGCTCTTTCTGCAAGCAGGGGACAAAACAGGCGGCTGCCGAACGCCATTAGAAGAGAGCATTTCCCAACTTTAAACGAGCATGCTCCCTAATTGATCAGCAACTTAACATTGAAACAACGTTAACCAGGATGACTTTAAGTGAGGAGTTCCTGTAAAAGGCCAGACCACAGCCAGACAGATGGGGGAGCAGGTGCTAGCCCAAGAAAAGGCAGACAAAACGGGAAGGACTCCAGGGAAGAGGTCCTGAGGGTCAGTGACTCAGGGGGAGCTGGGCCTCTGATGACTCAGCAGTCTATGAAAAGAGCGGGAAAAACTGTGGAACATGGGAGGGGTAGCTGGCGGTGAAACGTTTGTAGAGACTTGAGCTCAAGAATGGTAGAGCTTATGTTCTGTTAATGTGGCTAGTGGAACTAATGACGGGCCCAGGTGGGGTAGAAAATCTTGCTTATTGCTTTTGATTTGTGGGATATCTCATTTGGTTTTGGACTTTGGTTACCTCAGAAAGGGGATGGAATTGAATGTGACCTGGCTGGAGGGCCGAGTCCCCATCCTAGACAACCAGAGTGTGAAGGAGGAGATGGGCTGAAGTTGCTGCAGTGCTGGGCCCTGTCATGAGGAGGTGTCTCTGGAAGAGCGAGTCTTGTAACAGCACTGCTGTTCTTGAATGTTTCCTTCACATTTTAAAACAGGAGGACAGAGTGAGGAAAACCCTCCTCATAGTCACCTGCTGTTTCAGGGAGCATTGGAAGGCTTCTGACAAGAAGTACTTATACCCTGAGCCTGACAGCGGATATCTCGATCAGATAGGACACCCTGCATTGAAAATGCTGCAGCATGAGTTTGAGCATCAGACAATGCCACCCTGTTAAGATATGCGGTGGTGGGGGGTGTTTGCTGACAAGATAACTTACTTCCGTTCCAGAACTTGGAATAGACAGAGGGCAAACTGTACAGGTGGCTGGGTAAGGAGGAGAGGAGTATGTGCAGTGTGGTTATGACCTAAGTTGGGGGTGCTCAAGGAAGTGAACTGTTGGCTCCGTGAGGACAGGCTACTCACTGCAGTGTGGTTACTGAGAACAGTTTTAGCAAAGCCGAGTTTTCTGTCCTAGCAGAGAGAAGCATCTTACAGCATTCCTAGTGCAGAGATTGATTCACTGCAGTTATCCTCAAAAAGAACAGGAGAACTTGCGGCACCTTAGAGTAACAAATTTATTTGAGCATAAGCTTTTACATGCTACTTCATGGGATGCATGCAGGGGATAATACAGGAGGACGATATCTATCTATCTATCTATCTATCTATCTATCTATCTATCTATCTATCTATCTATCTATCTATCTATCCACAGAGAACATGAAACAATGCATGGAGGGTCAGAAGGAGAGGCCCCGAGATAGGACAGACTCTTCTGCTGGGCTAAGAGAATAGCTGGAAAGATTAACAATATTGCTGGGTGGGTTAAGGATCCACTGTTGTGGCCCCTTGTGGTATGTAGTTAGTTTAGCTAGTTGAGTATCCTTTTCCTCTGTAAAGAAGCAAAGTGTGTGTTGTAAATGGCTTTTCTAGTTTTTGTAAAGTCCAGCCACGAGGAAGTTTGTGTGGAAGGTTGGTTTTTGATGAGAGTATCCAGTTTGGAGAGTTCATTCTTAATCTTTCCCTGTTTGCTGTATAGGATGTTGGTCAGGTGGTTCCGCAGTTTCTTTGAGAGTGTGTGGCACAATCTGTCAGCATAGTCTGTGTGATATGTCGATTGTAATGGATTTTTTACCTTCAGTCCTTTTGATATGATGTCCATCCGTTTGCATTTGGAAAGAAAGATGATGTCTGTCTGTATCTGTGCGAGTTTTTATGAAGTTGATGGATTTCCACTCCATACGGCTAAATTCAGTGCCTTGCATAATGACAGGTTTCAGAGTAGCAGCCATATTAGTCTATATTTGCAAAAAGAACAGGAGTACTGGTGGTACCTTAGAGACTAACAAATTTATTTGAACATAAGCTTTTGTGGACTACAGTCCACTTGATCGCATGCATGTAGTGGAAATACAGTAGGAAGATAGATATAGATATATAAAGACAGAGAACCTGAAACAATGGGTGTTACCATACACACTGTAATGAGAGTGATCACTTAAGATGAGCTATTACCTGCAGGAGAGAGAAGAACTTTTTGTAGTGGTAATCAAAACTTTATGTAATGACTCATACACTCCCAGTTTTTATTTAAGCCTAATGTAATGGTGTCCATTTGGCAAATTAATTCCAATTCAGCAGTCTCTGGATGGAGTCTGTTTTGAAGTTTTATTGTTGTAATTTTGCGACTTTTAGGGCTGTAATCGAGTGACCAGGGAGACTGAAGTGTTCTCCGACTGGTTTCTGAATGTTATAATGTTTGACGTCTGATTTGTGTCCATTTCTTCTTTTCCGTAGAGGCTGTCCGGGTTGGCCAATGTACATGGCAGAGGGACATTGCTGGCCCATGATGACATTTATCACATTGGTAGATGTGCAGGTGAATGAGCCTCTGACAGTGTGGCTGATGTGATTAGGTCCAATGATGGTGTCCCCTGAATAGATATGTGGACAGAGATGGCAAAGGGCTTTGTTGCAGGGATAGGTTCCTGGGTTAGTGTTTTTGTTGTGTGGTCTGTGGTTGCTGGTGAGAATTTGCTTCAGGTTGAGGGGCTGTCTGTAAGCAAGGACTGTCCTGTCTCCCAAGATCTGTGAGAGTGATGGATCGTCCTTCAGGAGAGGTTGTAGATCCCCAGAGCAGTGCCGCTGATTGGAAGGGATATGTTGTCCCAAAATGTGAAATAGTTATGGGTGAGGAAAAAGCCACAAAGTTCGGCCCCCATGTTTGCCGTGACTTAGAACAACACTTCCTCAGCTCTCGTCTCCTAACGCCCCTGCTTTCCTTGCGCTTGTTCTAAGTCACAGCAAACCTGGTGGCCGAACTTTGTGACTTTGTCCTCACCCATAACTAGTTCACATTTGGGGACAACATATACCTTCCAATCAGTGGCACTGCTATGGGGACCCGCATGGCCCCACAGTATGCCAACATTTTTATGGCTGACTTAGAACAACGCTTCCTCAGCTCTCGTCCCCTAACGCCCCTGCTCTACTTGCGCTACGTTGATGACATCTTCAGCATCTGGACCCATGGAAAAGAAGCCCTTGAGGAATTCCACCAGGATTTCAACAATTTCCACCCCACCATCAACCTCAGCCTGGACCAGTCCACACAAGAGATCCACTTCCTGGACGCTACAGGGTTAATAAGCGATGGTCACATAAACACCGCCCTATACTGGAAACCTACGGACCGCTCTACTTACCTACATGCCTCCAGCTTTTATCCAGACCACACCACACGATCCATTGTCTACAGCCAAGCTCTACGATACAATCGCATATGCTCCAACCCATCAGACAGAGACAAAAACCTACAAGATCTCTATCAAGTGTTCTTATAACTACACTACCCACCTGCTGAAGTGAAGAAACAGATAAACAGAGCCAGAAGAGTACCCAGAAGTCACCTACTACAGGACAGACCCAACAAAGGAAGTAACAGAACGCCAGTAGCCGCCCCCTTATCCCTCAACAAAAACCTCTCCAGCACATCATCAAGGATCTACAAGCTATCCTGAAGGATGATCCATCACTCTCACAGATCTTGGGAGACAGGCCAGTCCTTGCTTACAGTCAGCTCCCGAACCTGAAGCAAATTCTCACCAGCAACCGCAGACCACACGACAAAAACACTAAGCCAGGAACCTATCCTTGCAACAAAGCCCCTTGCCAACTCTCTGTCCACATATCTACTCAGGGGAAACATCATAGGACCTAATCACATCAGCCACACTATCAGAGGCTCGTTCACCTGCACATCTACCAATATGATATATGCCATCATGTGCCAGCAGTGTCCCTCTGCCATGTACATTGGCCAAACCGGACAGTCTCTACGGAAAAGAAGAAATGGACACAAATCATTAAATAAGGCTTAAATAAAGACTGGGAGTGGATGGGTCATTACACAAGGTAAAACAATTTCCCCATGTTTATTCTCTCCCTCCGCCCCCCCACACACACAAACACTGGTCTTCACAACTTCTTGTCAACTGCTGCAAATAGACCATTTTGATTACCACTACAAAAAGTTTTTTCTTCTCTTTGAATATATATCTATATCTATCTTCCTACTGTAGTTTCCACCTCATGAATCCGATGAAGTGGGCTCTAACCCACAAAAGGTTATGCTCAAGTAAATGTGTTAGTCTCTAAGGTGCCACAAGTACTCCTGTTCTTTTTGCGGATACAGACTAACACGACTGATGCAGTCCAGTAGCACTGGTTTTGAACGGAGAGAATGTAGATGGATTTTGATTCCCGATAGCAGCTGTTTCTTTGTGCTGGTATAGTATAGAGTTTGCAGGGAAGGCTCAGAACTGCAGTATAGTTTTACCTGCCAGACATCATGTGGTGGAATTTGAAACGGCATGGCCACGGGGACCATCCCTGGTGCTGTTTAGTCTCTCATCTGGTGACTGCAGGGAAGACAAAAAGCAACAAACAGGAACTTAGTAATAGCTTTAAAAAGAAGGAAGTTTCAGAGTCTTTGCTATGATGAGACATCAGGGACAAATGGCTTTTTCCTTCTATTTTAAATGGATTTCTTTGTACAAAGCCCATTCTCCATGGTATTAGCATTGTGTGGTGTATAGATACCCATAGAACTATAACCAGCTATGGTACAACAGCCTCCTCTGAGACAATATTTAGAAAAGGATAGGAATAAAAACCCCGATGGAAGCCTCTCTCCTGTGTTTCAATGAACTGGGGAGAGCATTCCATGAAGATGACCTGCTGGAAACTGGGAAAAGAGATGATCTGAGAGAGAGTTGGAATGTCCCTTGGCTGTGGGTCCCCAGGAAGAAATAGGATCCTGATTGATCTTTTACATCCTCTCTCCCTCCCCTTGGGCACCAGTCATTGCTACTTACTTTAAAGGCGGGCTGGACCCATGGATTTCCATGAGGAGCCTGAAAGAGAAGGGAAAGCAGAGTTAATGTCCCACAACCTAGAAGTATATTAGTCTGCTAAACATCAAGTGTTTTGGGAGAGGGGTTCCTTCTCAAATGTTGACACATTCACTTGGTATAATTCTCCACCTAGAAGACCTGCAGGGTCCCCAGGAAGAAATAGGATCCTGCTTGATCTTTTACATCCTCTCTCCCTCCCTTTGGGCACCAGTCATTGCTACTTACGTTAAAGGCGGGCTGGACCCATGGATTTCCATGAGGAGCCTGAAAGAGAAGGGAAAGCAGAGTTAATGTCACACAACCTAGAAGTATATTAGTATAACATCAAGTGTTTTGGGAGAGGGGTTCCTTCTCAAATGTTGACACATTCACTTGGTATAATTCTCCGCCTAGAAGACCTACAGGCGCTCACGCAGCTCCCTTGATTCTAAAGTGGTGTTAGAAAAAGAAATCACCTTAGTGACTGAAGTGCTGAATTCCTCATTCTCGTCTTCATTAATGACTGTACATATTTCTCAGTTATCCCTGCCCATAATAACTCAGCAAAAGATGGTTTTGCTCTTTCTTATACTATTTACATCTCATGTGTACCAAACACCCTTAGTGATTTGGTTGTAAAAGCATCACTTCTCTTTTAGAGCAAAAACCAATCCTGGCAGTGTAAGGAAGGAAACAATGCGGAGAAAAGTGAGGCTGGGTTGATACTAATTATGTTGCATCTCCTGCAAGCAGACAGATCTCCCTTGTCTGTCTCCAAATGGCCACTGGTGGTAGCTGCCTAGCATGGGAATAGAGAACTGCTGTGGAGGTTGGATGTTTGCAAGTTCTCTTCCACCTCCCCCTATAGTATAATGGCAGTGGGTCCCACAGTCAACATTTTCATCCTCTTTGTCTTCTCTGAAATATAGTTCTAGTTTATTGTGGCTGGAAATGCAGGATGTGGCCTCCAAAGAGGCACAAGGAGATTTTAAGAAGCACTAAATGTTTCATAATCGTTCAGCAAACTGAATGCTGCTGCTGCTGCTGCTAAAAAAAAAAAAAGACATCCTCTGAAAAATGCAAGAAGGTGCAGCAAACAGCACATTCAGTCATCCAGTTCAATCCTCCCCTAGAGAACTGTAGAAATCACTTACCTCCTGACCCTCTGAAAGGAGAGGAAGTAATATGGCTGCTCTTTGGCTGCGCAGAGTTGCTGAAAAAAGAGAGATGGCATTCATTAGATGGGGAAGACAGCTGCTACCGAATTGAGGAGATCGTGGGGACATGGTTTGAGCTCAATAGCTTGTCCTTCAGAGGGGCTTGACATTAAGAGTGGACCAAGCTGGGGTGTCTGTAAAATTAATGGCAATTATTGCATTCTCACATGGTGCTGCTGGCCAGTTCCCAGCCCTCTCCATTCTTCTTTCTGAAGCCCACCATTCAATGGGCTAAAGTGAGGCATGAGAGGGTGTGAGTCATGGAAAGTCCACACCACATTTAAGAGTTGACATGTTTTTATTTCTGCTCCTCGTCATCTAGAGCTCACTTGCCACATTGTCCCTTTAGGGGCACCCTGTGACTCTGTGCAACTTCAGGGTGTTCACAGCTCCCCTCCACCCTCCCTGGCCTGTAGCTACAAGCTCACAGACAATCCTGTAATCTTCCCCAGCAGATATTAATGGAAAGATTTCCATAGTTGTTTCTTGGATGCTACCATTTTTGTTCAAACTCCTCCACCTAACTCTCCTTTTCAGTTCTTAGTTATTCCGGATAGTAAGGAACAGGGCAGATCCAACTGCAGACCTTGGCAGTTAACTTGTTTGCCATAGCAATGACTGAGCCATCGAAGCATTGCACAAATGATATAATAAAAAAAAGACATTTCCCACTCAGCGAAGGAAAGGGATAGGAGAGAATAGGACTATCACTACACAGATAGTAGCAGGATGAGGTTGGGAGGGAGGAAAAGGACCGTTTGCATTGCAAGAAGATGTTAAGAGGAGGAAGAGTGGTTGGGGCCTGTTGGTGGTCAGACAAAACCCCATCTTTCTTAAAACAACTGCAGAGAATTTGTCTTGTGAGTGCATTTTTTTAGAAGGGTGGCAACCGTATTCCATGTCTGCACTCAAAACCTTGTATGTATATGTACATCTACCCACTTGCCCTCCCTCTCCATGTGCACACAGACAAAGAATCCTAATGCTCACTCTCTGGCAGAGGGTCCACTCTCTTCCAGCAAAGCTCTGTACTGGCTGTAGATCTGTGCCTCTGACAGACCGGGGGCAGGAAAAGGAAGGTCATTTGTTAAAGAGGCCCAGGAGGGAGCACTCATCCTAAAAATAAAATGAACGGAAAGGAAATATTAGCATCAGGAGAGCAATTCCCTTCTGTATCTCCTGCTTCCCCATATGATATGATCCATGTGTTAACACCACCACATGATCCCACCTCCCAGTAAGATCCCTGTTAATCCAATTTCCTTCCATTTTCAAATGAAAGCTGTATTTTATTAACTAGCAGAAATATCAAAGCCTATTTTGGAAAGCCATCTCCTAAGTATCTCAAAAGTCTCATATCACGTAATTGGGCGAGAGACTCACTGGTGTTCCTCTCCAATGGCTGCCTAACCCCTCCATGGCCTTCAGCCATCACAGCAGGTGCTTTGTTCCATCACACCTTAGTAACTCAGTCAGAGATTAGGGGTCTATTACAGGAGTGGGTTGCTGCGGTTCTGTGGCCTGCAATGTGCATGAGGTCAGATCACGATGATCCCTTCTGACCTTAACATCTGTGAGCTATTGTTGTTGCTCTTGGTCACAAAGGGAGAAAACTCCATCTCATCAGGGAGGAGGTAGGACGTTACTCAGAGGCATTGAATCTTAAGGAATATTCTCCTTACAAGTGATTATTGGGCTCTTTAAAGGAACTGTCTGTTGCTTCTTCCCCAGGCTGGACAGTAGAAATGGCTTGATAAAGACCCTGACAACATAGTAGTTATAGTATAGTATCATAGTAGTAGTCTGAGCCCCTCCCAGAGTATTTTAAACCCAGACTTGACTGGGGTCTAGGCAGGATAGAGATCTCTGCCTGTGGAAGTGTTTTTCAATGACTGCTGCATCCACCCTTTCTGAATGGTGGGAGTTCGGCTCCCCAAAGTGCTGGATACTCAGGTGAGGAGGAAGCTGATCCCAGAATTACCTGCTGAATGAGGCTTGATATGCCTTTGTGGCACATAAGGAGCCTTCACTGGGCATAAAGAATGCAGTGAGGGGCCAGAGGGATGCAGCAAATTTACTGTAGAATTGGGGTCTGGCCCTCGATGGCGCCTTCATCCTAAATAAAATGGAAACAACAAAATATTAGTAGTGAGTTCCCGATAATAATAAAGTATCAATAAGCACAGCAATTTAGGGACAGTGCTAGAAGGAAAACAGTGAAGAGTAGAGGAGCTAAATCATTGCTGACTCTAATATTGAACGGGAAACCCCATTGAAAATAGTGGCTTAATGCACCTTTCAGGTACCTAGAAAAAGGATATTGAGGAATGGGATCTCTGAGAGGAACCCAGACATTCAGCAACACAACAGTCAAGAGATTAAGAAGGAGACAGATTAAGAAGGAGACATGATTCGTTCTATACTAAGAGCTGCCTGCAGGGTTATCTGGGAAGCTGTCAGCCTCTGTGCCATTCGGAGACTGTTGGCTTAACTATGCGACTTTAACACTCATCTTTCCCGACCGCCCACACGATATAATGTGTGTAATGCAAAACTCTTTTCTTACCAAGAATCCAGCGTTGATTTGACGTAATCCATCCTTTTCTGATGGTACTCCGATTGTAACTGGATAAAAAGAGACATTCACACTAGACATTAATCAAATTTTCTAGGGAGTTAAACGGCAATCTCTGACAAAAGGAGTAAATTGCCTAGAATAGGAATTGAGGTTCCATCACTGGAGATCTTGAGAAATGACTTTAATTAGTGTATTCTCTATTTTCCACACTGTAGATGATCTTGTAAGAGAGTTCCCTTTCATGTACTTTCTCGATACTGCTTTGCTTTGTACTGAGTTTATTTCTTCAAACCATCAGAAAGGGCTGTGTTTACTTCTGATGGTCCATGGAGAATAGATAAAGAAGAACGGAGTTAGTTGAATTGATGGGAGATTCATATGGTGGAGAATCTTAAATGATGTGGGTGGAGGTAGGAGGGGTAGAGTCGATGATCAGCCAAATTCCACCCAAACCTGATCAGCAAGGAAGCTACTCAGGAAAGGGTATGTTTCTCATCATGACTGTCATCTTGTTTTATTATCACTGTACTCTGCAGGAGCAAAATCCATAGATGCTCTGGTGATTGGTAATACATACAAACCTTTGATCACTAGCTAGGGAAGGGATTAGAATCGACATTCGAAGGACCTTCCCCCAGGTGATTATCACCTCATAAATGAACACAGGACAGGAATTTATCCAGAAATGATGTGATTTGTGCAGCTGGGCCTGGTAGTCAAACTGTTTCCATATCTCTCATACAACAGAAATATGGAAATCCTTCTCTTCAGAAGCCCCCAGTGAGCAAGTGTGACAATGGACTGCTCTGCTAGTTCCTTCAGGCGAAGTCCAAAATTAGGCTGGTAGCCCTTGGAAAGGCATGTAGCTTCTTTACCCCACACACCAGCTGCTTTTTCAATTCAGTTAATGTCCCACAAAATAAATGACAAGCCAGTATTTTCAACCAAGAGTGAAATAACTCCTCTGCCTCGCTGTGGCCGTTAACTCTCCCAGAGCCCTTATGTAAAGAAACGTCATAATATGCAGCCCTAGGGGCTGCATTCCAGCATGTGCGCTTTGACCAGTCCTTTCCCAGATGTACCCATCATGCACCACAGAACTGGATAACACACAGGGTGCTGCCCTCAGATCATCTAGGAGCTGCTTTAGGTATCTCATGAGTATATTTGAAATCCCTGACCCAGGAAGCGGGCAGAACTTCTAAAATAGCTACAATTCAGCAACCCACTAATCAGCTCTTCCTGATACAAAGCTGAGCACTGACCTGAGCTGAATGCACTGATGGCTGGTCTTGGGCCAGGGGACTTCATAATGAGGGGTGTGCCATGCCAACCAGGTCTGATCTCCATAAAAGGGCAATGGACATACAGCCTTGCCCTGCCTACACAAGCCTTTGTGATCATAGGGCCCTCTCTAGAGACTAGTCCAGTCAAAGCCCAATAGGAACTTACAAAAGTGTTGGTGTCTTTAAGGAAATATTGATAAATGTCCTTAAAGACCGAACTTTTCAAGAATGACTTTTTTGATACTAGTCAAAGTGCCTGCACTCAGCTAGCAACCAACTTGCTTCCAAGATTCTTAAAAGTGGCAACAATTATTAAGCCAGAATATACACTGTGGAGTAGATAACTATTATCTCTGTTTTAAAGATGGATAAACAGAGACTCAGTGATGATATTAGGATATTTATCAGCTATGAAAGAAATCACTTTCTGTTTATATGAATAAATATAGATGATATTAATAACATTTTCTACACTAAGGGTGTGATTGAGAGTTCACTGGAGTCCATAGGGGTCACCACTGAATGAATGCAATTGGTTTGGAATTAGCCCCTTAGATAACAAAACATTGTGCTTTCAAGGACCCTCAAAATGCCAAAGAATAATTAATTCATAACTTTTTAAATACTTACCATTATCCCCGTTTTCAGGATGAATAAAGTGAGACACCTCAAAGGTCGAGGATTGCCAAAATTAAAGTTAATCAATGCCTGAATTGAGTGAGGAGTTTTGCTTAATCCCTAATCTACCCACCAGAGCCCAAATGAGTGAGAATTCCTGCTGAATCTCCAGATGTAGTACAGCCCCACCACACAGACCCACCATGTGGACATTTCCTGAAAGCCACAATCTGATTAAAGTCAATGGGGTTTTGGATTTTATTGTCCAAATGTATGAGTGAGCAGAGAACTCTGACTGACTGTACTATAGTTGGACTCACCATGTCAGTGGACATTCTGCTAAAATTGCTCACATGCTGAGTTACAAGCTTGTATTTATTCCTTGTGTGTTACATGGGCATAGTGTAGCTTGACAAGGGACAGAAGAAATGTTTTAAGAACTCCCTAACTAGTCTGAGACCCCTGTGAAACCACAACTCAATTATAGTATATAGCTTACACTGCTGTGTTACATTGGCCATCTGAAAAAAATTCACTTACTTCTATCACAGGCCTGTCTGCCAAGTCTCACACTGATTGAAATATCCCTCAGCGCCAACCAGTTCTCCCAGAGGCCAAGCTGAGCACTGACTTGAGCTCAGTGCCCCAATAGCTATGTGTGAGCCCGGTGATGCCATAATGAAAGCTGTACCACAATCGCCATGACAACTAGGTGCTAACTCCTACCAAGGGAATATATTGGGTCTTATGTATGTGTGCATCCCTGCTTGGTCTGCCCAAGTTTTTGTCATTATCTTGCCCTCTCTAGCCCAGAAAGAGGATAAAAGCCCAAATGTTAAGGAGATCTGAGAGTGATGCTTCTTTTGTTCAAGTGACCGAGGCCCTTTTTTTGAATTTATGATCCTGAGAGCTTAGCACAGGGAGCATAAAAGTACCTGGCTTCTGTTGTGTCTGTCTGCATTCAGCCTCCGATTTAGTAACCTCTGGGACAATAGTTAATTCTAGCGGAGTTTGGAAGAGGAGCTTGAGAATCAGGAGAGCTGGTTTCCCATTGTGGTTATGCTCCTGGTTGTCTGTGACTTGCCAAAGTTACTGAACAACCCTGCCCCAGGGATAGAATGGGGATAAAAGCACCTAGTCTCTTCTTTTTAGGTAAAGCAGTGTGTTTTTCATTCCTAGGATGCTTTGGGGGAGGGCCAAATAATTATTTTGGTGCTATAGGGGTGCATTGAGAGCAGAGTTAAATTGATTTGGATCACTGGTGAGAAGTAGGGAGAGGGGTTTGGCCCAATCTATGAATCTTCTCTTAATTCTATTGATTACTTCAGAATTCCCAGTTCTCTCTCTGAGGTTTGACAGGTTCTTGTCCCAAGATCAGGCCTAGTATGATTAAAATTCCTATTTAGTTGGGAACCCTGATGTGCACAGTTGCAACACTTACATTTTAGGAACCCTTCCGCATTTACAGTAGTTAATACATTTAGCAAAGTCACAAACACTCTAACCCAGCAAGGTAGATAGAGGTGATACAGAATGTACATCTGAACATCCATATACTCACACCATCCTTGGAGAACAACCTGATATGCTAGCCATCACCTTCCTTATCATCACCAGTGGCTATCATCCTAGTATCTCCCAAGGGCTACATTTCTCTTTCCTCCTGCAGGCAGGCTGGCTAACAACTTTGATCATATGTTATGGTGATGCCACTATGTCCCATGTATATTCAGTGGGAGTTTTCGTGCCCCTTCCTTATTTGAATGTCCTCGCTCTGCTCACGTTGGGTTTGCCCTTCTCCTCTAGGTTAGTTTATTAACGATCTCAGCTTTTTGTAAGAGACATTAATTCGTTGCCATGGCACTGTTTTGGTCAGACTTCTGCAGATGTTCTATCCTAAGATATCCAAAAGCTGGTGTTAGCTCATGTTCGTGTGGGTCGCTGGTGTTGTTATGGACCGACTTCTCCCTTCAAACTCTGTTCCCAGTTCCCCCAAACTTAAGGGCAACCGTTCAGCCATTTATCTGAGCCAGACTTGGAAGGCTTCAAGCCTTATGCTAACTGCTGCAGCCAGTGTCTTGTAGGCTAGAGGCCTGTAGGTTCCTTGTGTTACTGCCAAATAAAATAAATGCTAAAGCTGGTTCTATGGGCTACAAGAGGGAGAGTGAATTTCCTTTTTGTCATTGGGGTGAGTTTGGGGGAGTTGGAGGAGTTGCTTTTTTTAGGAGTGATTTTTTTTTTCGTGGGAGGGGAAGTTGAATTAGTTTTGTCTGTTTGGGTGATGATTTGGGTGTGGTTGCTAGGAGAGGCAATGGCATTGTCTTTTGTTACTCCAGAGTGTAGGGCTGGGAGCTGAAATGGGTTTAATTGCTAGGACATGTTTGCATTAGCCCCAAGAGAAACACACATAATAAAGCCTCTATAATCAAAGCCTCTACAATAAGCACGTTTTTTATGTCCTTTGGGGCTAATGCAAACCAAACAGTTTGGGGATCCTTCGTTTGTTTAGGAAGTAGGGCTGTCAAGAAATTTAAAAATTAGTTGCGATTAATTGCGGTGTTGAACAATAATAGAATACCATTCATTGAAATATTGTTGGATGTTTTCTACATTTTCAAATATATTGATTTCAGTTACAATGTAGAATACAAAGTGTGCAGTGCTCAGTTGATATTTTTCATATTTTTCTAACAAATATTTGCACGGTAAAAAGCAAAAGAAATAGTAATTTTCAATACCTCATACAAGTACTCCTACAAGTACTGTAGTACAATCTCTTTATCATGAAAGTTAAACGTGCAAATGGCACCGTTGCAGCTGGCGTCGCAAGATAGTTACATGCCAGATGTGCTAAAGATTCATATGTGCCTTCATGCTTTGATCACCATTCCAGAGGACGTACATCCATACTGATGACGGGTTCTGCTCCATAATGATCCAAAGCAGTGAGGACTGGCGCATGCTCATTTTCACCACCTGAGTCGATACCACCGGGAGAAGTTTGATTTTCTTTTTTGGTGGTTTGGGTTCTGTAGTTTTTTGCATCGGAGTGTTGCTCTTGTAAGACTTCTGAAAGCATTGCTCCACGGCCTTGTCCCTCTCAGGTTTTGGAAGGCACTTCAGATTCTTCAACCTTGGACTTGAGGTCTGTAGCTATCTTTAGAAATCTCACATTGGTACCTTCTTTGCATTTTGTCCAAATCTGCAGTAAAAGTGTTCTTACAACGAACAACATGCTAGGTCACCATCCGAGACTGCTAGAACATGAAACATAGGGCAGAATGTGGGTAAAACAGAGAAGGAGACATACCATTCTCCCCCAAGGAGTTCAGTCACGAATTTAATTAAGACATCTTTTTAAGGAGCGTCATCAGAATGAAACCATGTCCTCTGGAATGGTGGCTGAAACATGAAGGGGCATACAACTATTTCGGACATCTGGCACGTCACTATCTTGCAACACCGGTTACAACGGTGCCATGCAAATGCCTGTTCTCCCTTTCAGGTGACATTGTAAATAAGAAGTGGGCAGCATTATCTCCTTTCAATGTAAAAATACTTCTTAACCTTAGGGATTGGCTGAACAAGAAGTAGGACCGTGTGGACGTGTCGGCTCTAAAGTTTTACATTGTTTTACTTTTGAGTGCAGTTATATTTTGGAACATGCCTCTACACCTGTAAGGTGCACTTTCATGACAGAGATTGCACTAGAATACTTGTATGAGGTGAATTGAGAAATGCCATTTCTTTTGCTTATCGTTTTACAGGGTACATATTTGTAATAAACATAATAATAGAACGCGTGCTGTAATCAAAAATCAATCTATTTGAAAAATGTAGAAAACATCCAAAATATTTAATAAATTTCAGTTGGTATTCTATTGTTACGAGTGCGATTAAAACTGCGATTAATCACGATTTAATTTTTGTGAGTTAGGATACGAATTTCCCCTTAACAGCACACTAGGATCACCTAGTCCCAGCGGTTTATCTGGTATCATCTGGGTCCTGACGTGTTCTTCTTTTACCTATAAAAGAAATAATAGAAAAATCTTCTCACTTCTCTCGGGAGTCCAAACATTCGATTAACAACTAGGTACACAGGTTTCAGAGTAGCAGCCGTGTTAGTCTGTATCCGCAAAAAAAACAGGAGTACTTGTGGCACCTTAAAGACTAACAAATTTATTTTAGCATGAGCTTTCGTGAGCTAAAGCTCACTTCTTCGGATGCATAGAATGGAACACACAGACAGGAGATATTTATACATACAGAGAACATGAAAAGGTGGAAGTATGCATACCAACAGGCAGAGTCTAATCAATTGAGATGAGCTATCGTTTAGCAGGAGGAAAAAAAACTTTAGGAACCTATCCTTGCAATAAAGCCCGATGCCAGCTCTGTCCACATATCCATTCAAGTGACACCATCACAGGACCTAATCACATCAGACACACCATCAGGGGCTCGTACACGTGCACATCTACCAACGTGATATATGCCATCATGTGCCAGCAATGCCCCTCTGCCATTGTACATTGGCCAAACCGGACAGTCTCTACGCAAAAGAATAAATGGACACAAATCTGACATCAGGAATCATAACATTAAAAAACCAGTGGGAGAACACTTCAACCTTTCTAACCACTCAGTGACAGACTTGAAGGTGGCAATTTTGCAACAAGAAAACTTCAAAAACAGACTCCAAAGAGAGACTGCTGAACTTGAATTAATATGCAAACTAGATACTATTAACTGTGGTCTAAACAAAGACTGGGAATGGTTGGGTCATTACACCAATTGAATCTATTTCCCTATGTTAAGTTCTCCTCACACCTTCTATGGGCCATCTTAATTATCACTTCAAAAAGTTTTTTTTCCTCCTGCTAACGATAGCTCATCTCAATTGATTATACTCTGCCTGTTGGTATGCATACTTCCACCTTTTCATGTTCTCTGTATGTATAAATATCTCCTGTCTGTGTGTTCCATTCAATGCATCCGAAGAAGTGAGCTTTAGCTCACGAAAGCTCATGCTATAATAAATTTGTTAGTCTTTAAGGTGCCACAAGTACTCCTGTTTTTTTTAACTAGGTACACAGTTATATTTGCAATTCTTTTCAGAATCTTCCTCCTATTACTTTAGTTGAGAGACGTGAAACCATTTTGATGCCCCCTTTTTCTTTCTATCTATCTATCTATCTATCTATCTATCTATAGATAGATAGTGGGACTGGCTTTATTTTATCTGTCACTCTTGTGGATGCAAGATCCATTTTAGTTTTATTCTCCTTTTTAATATTGATCACATTTCTCAGGGCTATTTTATTAGTTTCTTCTTTCTTTTTACCTAGTCTAGCCTAATGAATACATTTTCATTTTTAATTTGATATCTTTCACTTTCAATTGATTGTTAATTTGGGGTAATATTTCTTAACTAAACTAGTATCTCTTAACAATCCCCAATTTTTTTTCTCAAGATGCTTCTGGAGCTGTAATGGTTGTGCTCTTTGTGTTTGTTGGTTGGGTTTTTTTTTGTTTGGTTTTTTTTATTTTAAATAGGGGCACGGTATATTCTTGTTGTCCCGCTTTTATTCTCTGAATGCTTTGGTTAGTATACAAGGTACATACCTGTACCTATACATGACATTTTCTGTTTTAATTCTTATGTCACTAGGTTTTCTAACATGAAAACACACTTCCGTCTTCCAAATAAACAAAGGTTTTATCCCCTCCTAGTGTAAAAAGTAAATTACATTCCTCTTATTCATCAATACACATTGGATTTTTGGTATCCCATTCCTCATTTTAAAACAACACTACGCATCTTCTTTTCCAAAGCTTTCTTTTATTAAATATAGTTTGTTATTTAAACAAATAATGAAAGAACAATTGTAACAATATACACAACTAGTAAAAATGTGTAACTTTCCAGAGAACCTTTATTTACTAAATCAATTGTAACATTGAGGTTTTGTTTAATATCAATACCGATAACACCATAGTTTCCTATGCTCTTTAACAAAAATCATCCTTTTAAATCTTTTGTCCCTATTTGGAATCTCATAAAAGAACTTAAGGGGACTAAACTTCTATATCCATTGATCCCAAATATTGTCTTCCAGGATACTGGGGAATCATTTCTAAACATTCATTGGTTACTATCTGGGACACTTCGATGAGAGCAAGTGGCCTCCCTATTCAGATAGCACCACTGGCTATAAACACCTTCCTCAATGACTACTTGAGTCATTGGCCTTCCCCACTAATCCACCATGAGCTGTGCTACTATTCCTGGACATAGTTTTAAAGAGGGGGTGCTCTTTAAATAAACAGAATCCGTAAACTGTACCAATCCTTGCCTGCTCCTGGAACTCCTGGTCCATTCTTCTGAATTCTTTTCTTTTCTGGTAATTCCTCTATCCTAAGTAAAGACAGAGAATTGGGATTACTTACTAGTCTAACTGCAAGACTTCTAATGATAACTAGATAATTTGATTATTCTTTTTAAACAACGATACACTCCACTATTTTTTAATGGAATTTTATTCTCTGCTTTATTAAATCCTTGTAATATTTTCCATTAGTAAGCTTCACATCTTTTGTAGTGCTCCCCAGGTATCCCGATGAAAATATGCCATCGGCATGATCTTGTGTTGACCCTGGAGAGCTTGGGGGCATCTGGCCTCCGTAGGCTACTCCTCTGATGGTGGGGTTCAGCTCCCTTCTGATCTGCTCAGCTTCGAGCAGCTCGGCAGTGGATAGATAACCTGTCAGTTTGGTCCCTTCTCTCATATCACAATAGTCGCTTCCAAACCAAAGTCCTGAATGAATCAAGGGCTCTCCATTTTCTCCTATTAGAACTTTGACCTTCCCTTTATTTTGTTGGCCCCTTCTTTGCTGAGGACCATTGTCAGAAACTGATACCTTCTCAATCTTCCTTTTCGGGGATGGCCGCTCTTTCTTTTGTATTTTGGACTGTACTGAACCCAGTCAGCCACACTGGTTAACCACTGCAGAATAGAATTGTATAGGTCATCAAGGGCCCCAGCAAAGTACGCGTACTAACAGGACACTAATTTTACACTTGTTCCATCGAGTCACAGGTATTTTCAGTGTGGGCACGGGTGACCCTAAAAATAGTGTTTCACCCTGTTATGTTGTATTTGTCTCCTGTTTAAGATAATTATTGTGTGGAACATATTCTTATGTGTTTGTGTTATTTCTTGGAAGTCTCCAACTATCTGGCAAGTAAGTGGAGATTACTCTGTAGGTGGAGTTTTCTGCCCAAGCTGCCCTGGTGACCCGGCCAGGAAAAACCGCTAAGCTTTTATTTAACCAGATGAAAGATGCAGAGTTTCTTATATGGTTAATTTCTTGAACAGTTTCCTATCACAGAAGCTAGATTCCAAGGTTACCCAGACACAAAGCTTTGTAGTATTAGGGGATTGTGTTGAGTAGACGGACGGAGAGAAGGAAACATTAGACAATTAGCAAAATATTTCCAAAGGAGGCAAACGTTAGAGACTTAATTTTCAGAATTGATCCTAGTTACCAACTTGAAAAAACTGAAAATGTGTGGGGGTTTTGTTTTTAAATTGACAAAATTGTTCGTAATCTGCCTTCTAATGGAACCTGGGTGAAATACTGGATGTCGGGAGGCTACAACTTCCTAATGCAATGAACCGATAGCTAACTCTCTGAAGGTGAAACTGTGAATAAAAAGCTGCAGTGCACCACTAATCCAGGAGCAGACTGTCCCATATGTTTACTGGGAAATCTCATGGGATGCCCCTGCCAGGCAATGCCTTTGTCTATTTTTTAAAATTTTCCTCTGTGTATTGAAGGAGAGGTCTGTCTCTTTAAAGCATACAGAACCTCCATTCTCTTCTTCCTGCAGGGAATGTGCCAAGAAGCAAGAGTTGCTGCCCCATATTTATGGCAGCAGCACCTCACGTTACCCCAGAATGCACTGCAGGGGCTGCAGCCAGAGAAGGAAGCTGCCTGAGCCCTGTGCAGAGTGGATCCTCCCAGCAGCCTGGGGAGGGTGGAGGCAAAGGGCTGCCTGTGTCTCATCTGAGTCCTGATGGGGAATGGAGAATTTGAGCCTGGCAGGTGGCTGGGCTCAGGATGTTCCCTGCAACAGTATCTGTCTTCTGGCTGATGGAGGGTGGGTGACAAGGCTGTGATGGCTGATGAAGCAGTGGAGAGTAGCAAGTAGCCCAGGACTTAGCCATGAAAAGGAGTGCAAATAACTTCGGGGGGCGGGGAGAGGAGGAAATAAATATGGATTTTGATTGCAGGGGATGAGTTTTTTGGGGAGGGTATTGCAATTTTTTAGGTCACTGGGATGTGTTGAGGCTGGAGGTTTTGTTGATTTTGCTGACAGGGTATCAGATAGCCCCCCTGTAGTGAGCAATGTATTCATGAATCCATCTGGGGGACCTGGCAGGAGGTTTTTCAGTCTCCCTCTTCTTGTGGCAGTGATTTGGAATGCACACCTCTCCCCATGCTTAACGGTGGGCACCAGCCTGCTGGGAAGTCCTTCACTCCACTTCCCAGCACTCAGAGAGGGACACTGGACTGTGATTTGGTTCTCTGGCCAGGGCTCGTATGGGGCTTGGTGTCAATGAAAATTCGAGAGATGCAGACAAATCAAGTAAGCCCAGAGAAGACAGCTGGGATTCTTGTACAGGACTTGAAGTGTCTGGTCAGGTGCTTTAGAAAGATGCATGGACCTACTCACCAGGTGGGGCATTCCTGATGATCACGTCCATAAAGGAGCCATCACTGAACTGTGTCTTTGTAGACTGCATGACGATGATTTAGTAGGTTGAAGAGGGAGGGAAAAATTGTTACTGACGCCCTCCCAGGAGTTGTTTTTCCTGTTTGGTGTGAAGTGTGGCACTGTGGATTCTTAATAAATATCCCATGTTACGGGAAGGTAGGAGGAGTAGGAAAGAAGAGCAGAAAAGCATTAGATTTAAATTTTCCAGAAATTCAGGAAGGTAGCTTGTAAATATCCACATTCGAATTTGTCCAGGAAACCTGAGTTAATGTGAACATTCCAAGTGGCTGATTCAGGAACCATGTAATGAGTTCTTATGTGTCAAGAAGGCAGCAAAAGTGATGCTCGTTTGGAGAGCATGTTGGCCTTGCAGTTTCCTTTATTCAACTTTCCTGTGAACAGAGTGCTGCTCTTTGAAGCACGGTTGAATTTTTACACCAGTCTTTCTCTGCCCTGCAGTGGAGTGAGGACATAGAGCGGAGCCTGGCTTCTGTGATAGGAAACTGTGATGGGGCAAGGCTGTGATGGGGCTGTGATGGGGCAAGGCTGAATGGCTACAGTAAAGTAAAGGAAAGTACTGAGGAACAAGTATGTTAGCCCCAGGCTAAACAAATCCCTAGTACCATGGTAACCAAATGGCAGTTGCTCCAGGTTAATCAAGGTTAATCAAGGCACCTGGGGCCAATTAAGATCTTTCTAGAAGGTCCTGGCTGCTTTTCCTACCTAGCTGATCTGAGGGCCCTACAGATATTTTCCAAATCCACTGATTGACAACACCTTTGAGTTCTGGGTTTGAAAAACTGCTACGCTTTTATTCAACCAGATGAAACATGCAGAGTTTCTTATGAGGTTAATTTCTTGAACAGTTTCCTATCACAGAAGCCAGTTTCCAAGGTTACCCAGACACAAAGCTTTGTAATATTAGGGGACTGTGTTGAGTACTTGTTCCTCAGTACTTTACTGTAGCCATCCGGCCTTGCCCCATCACAGCGTATACATTACAAAAGTAGGCTAAAGGTCACAGCCGCTGAATGTAGGTAAAAGGGTCATAACTGAATGAATGTAGGCTAAAGGTTACGAAAGTTTTAAACAATGATTGACAGATAATGGCCCACATGGGCTGACAGGCAGCTAGCCAACAGAATGTAAACAAGTAGGATGATATAACAGATAACCAATGAAATGCTGAGTCTAAAAATAGATAAGAGTTCCCAGGATAAAAGAAATATTTACTTTTTTTGTGGAAAACAGAGGTAGACCCGCCTGAGAAGCGATATCTGTATAACACATGGCAGATTCCCTAACGGGACAGATAACAGTTTGGGTGTTTTTGTGGAAAACATAATTGTGGTCATGACGAGAACCAAAAAACACAATCCTGTAAGTGAGAGGATAGGAACTAGAGTTATAATCTGCATTCCCGCCATAGTCTCCGAGTTAGCCAGGGAATTTAGCACTCAGGTATTATAATCTGGCTAAGTGTGCAAAATAACATAAAAAAATGTCAGCAAAGAAAGGAAAATTGAATGGTAATTAATTTAGGTTAGGAAAAATGGGGTTAGAGGATTTTGTTTTAAAATATCAGAATGGCCCTTGGAAGCCTGGTGTTTTTATTGGACCTGATGCATATCGCCAATTATATGAGCAATGGGATAAGCCTAATTAAAAAGGGAATCTGTACAGGAGGCCCAAACAAAAAGGAAAATAAAAAGGCTGCCCTACAGGGTTAACAAAAATGCTTTAACACATGAAGCCCAGGCTATAGCCACGCAGAAAGAGGCAAGTGAGGCACACATAGACCAGGACAAGATAAGGTAGGAAGTGGCGGAGTGAAAACAAAAAGTGTTAGATGGGCAAGCTGCAGTGAGAGCTGTGCTTACAGATGTCGAGGAGGAAAATAAGCTTAGCCACGAGGCCTGTCAGTGCCAAAATTATGCTCTGAAAAGTGAGTTGCAAGTGAGAAAAGGAGCGAGAGTGGCAGCAAAGGGGCCACAAGGGAGAAATTGGGATGGTGATTTCCCTGGCTTGCACAATAAAGAAGAAGGGACCAATCCTTGGGTTAGGGATTCCTCCAATTTGTACAATGAGGGTGTAGCGCTCCTCTCCACCTGGTTACCTCCTTTAATGCCAATCCGCTTACAGGTTTCGATGAACAGGGCTGGGTTCTTTTGGATCCCGCCACCCATTCAGCAGGGTGTATCTTTTTTCTCTTTTTTTTTTCCCTATGAAATTACATGGTGGTGCCTCCACCTCCCTTGCTTCTTCCTGGCAGGGTCACCAGGGCAGCTTGGGCAGAAAACTCCACCTACAGAGTAATCTCCACTTACTTGCCAGATAGTTGGAGACTTCCAAGAAATAACACAAACACATAAGACTATGTTCCACACAATAATTATCTTAAACAGGAGACAAATACAACATAACAGGGTGAAACACTATTTTTAGGGTCACCCGTGCCCACACTGAAAATACCTGTGACTCGATGGAACAAGTGTAAAATTAGTGTCCTGTTAGTACGCGTACTTTGCTGGGGCCCTTGATGACCTATACAATTCTTCTCTGCAGTGATTAACCAGTGTGGCTGACTGGGTTCAGTACAGTCCAAAATACAAAAGAAAGAGCGGCCATCCCCGAAAAGGAAGCTTGAGAAGGTATCAGTTTCTGACAATGGTCCTCAGCAAAGAGGGGGCCAACAAAATAAAGGGAAGGTCAAAGTTCTAATAGGGGAAAAT
Organism: Mauremys mutica; assembly: GCF_020497125.1. Lineage (NCBI taxonomy): Eukaryota > Metazoa > Chordata > Testudines > Geoemydidae > Mauremys > Mauremys mutica. The sequence continues at coordinate 37,177,393 of NC_059078.1, read as the reverse complement.
GGAGAGCCCTTGATTCATTCAGGAGTTTGGTTTGGAAGCGACTATTGTGATATGAGAGAAGGGACCAAACTGACAGGTTATCTATCCACTGCCGAGCTGCTCGAAGCTGAGCAGATCAGAAGGGAGCTGAACCCCACCATCAGAGGAGTAGCCTACGGAGGCCAGATGCCCCCAAGCTCTCCAGGGTCAACACAAGATCATGCCGATGGCATATTTTCATCGGGATACCTGGGGAGCCCTACAAAAGATGTGAAGCTTACTAATGGAAAATATTACAAGGATTTAATAAAGCAGAGAATAAAATTCCATTTAAAAATAATGGAGTATATAGTTGTTTAAAAAGAATAATCAAATTATCTAGTTATCATTAGAAGTCTTGCAGTTAGACTAGTAAGTAATCCCAATTCTCTGTCTTTACTTAGGATAGAGGAATTACCAGAAAAGAAAAGAATTCAGAAGAATGGACCAGGAGTTCCAGGAGCAGGCAAGGATTGGTACAGTTTACGGATTCTGTTTATTTAAAGAGCACCCCCTCTTTAAAACTATGTCCAGGAATAGTAGCACCGCTCATGGTGGATTAGTGGGGAAGGCCAATGACTCAAGTAGTCATTGAGGAAGGTGTTTATAGCCAGTGGTGCTATCTGAATAGGGAGGCCACTTGCTCTCATCGAAGTGTCCCAGATAGTAACCAATGAATGTTTAGAAATGATTCCCCAGTATCCTGGAAGACAATATTTGGGATCAATGGATATAGAAGTTTAGTCCCCTTAAGTTCTTTTATGAGATTCCAAATAGGGACAAAAGATTTAAAAGGATGATTTTTGTTAAAGAGCATAGGAAACTATGGTGTTATCGGTATTGATATTAAACAAAACCTCAATGTTACAATTGATTTAGTAAATAAAGGTTCTCTGGAAAGTTACACATTTTTACTAGTTGTGTATATTGTTACAATTGTTCTTTCATTATTTGTTTAAATAACAAACTATATTTAATAAAAGAAAGCTTTGGAAAAGAAGATGCGTAGTGTTGTTTTAAAATGAGGAATGGGATACCAAAAATCCAATGTGTATTGATGAATAAGAGGAATGTAATTTACTTTTTACACTAGGAGGGGATAAAACCTTTGTTTATTTGGAAGACGGAAGTGTGTTTTCATGTTAGAAAACCTAGTGACATAAGAATTAAAACAGAAAATGTCATGTATAGGTACAGGTATGTACCTTGTATACTAACCAAAGCATTCAGAGAATAAAAGCGGGACAACAAGAATATACCGTGCCCCTATTTAAAAAAAAAAAAACCCAAACAAAAAAAATCCCAAACAACAAACACAAAGAGCACAACCATTACAGCTCCAGAAGCATCTTGAGAAAAAAAAATTGGGATTGTTAAGAGATACTAGTTTAGTTAAGAAATATTACCCCAAATTAACAATCAATTGAAAGTGAAAGATATCAAATTAAAAATGAAAATGTATTCATTAGGCTCGACTAGGTAAAAAGAAAGAAGAAACTAATAAAATAGCCCTGAGAAATGTGATCAATATTAAAAAAGAGAATAAAACTAAAATGGATCTTGCACCCACAAGAGTGACAGATAAAATAAAGCCAGTCCCACTATCTATCTATAGATAGATAGATAGATAGATAGAAAAAGGGGGCATCAAAATGGTTTCACGTCTCTCAACTAAAGTAATAGGAGGAAGATTCTGAAAAGAATTGCAAATATAACTGTGTACCTAGTTGTTAATCGAATGTTTGGACTCCCGAGAGAAGTGAGAAGATTTTTCTATTATTTCTTTTATAGGTAAAAGAAGAACACGTCAGGACCCAGATGATACCAGATAAACCGCTGGGACTAGGTGATCCTAGTGTGCTGTTAAGGGGAAATTCGTATCCTAACTCACAAAAATTAAATCGTGATTAATCGCAGTTTTAATCGCACTCGTAACAATAGAATACCAACTGAAATTTATTAAATATTTTGGATGTTTTCTACATTTTCAAATAGATTGATTTTGATTACAGCACGCGTTCTATTATTATGTTTATTACAAATATGTACCCTGTAAAACGATAAGCAAAAGAAATGGCATTTCTCAATTCACCTCATACAAGTATTCTAGTGCAATCTCTGTCATGAAAGTGCACCTTACAGGTGTAGAGGCATGTTCCAAAAAATAACTGCACTCAAAAATAAAACAATGTAAAACTTTAGAGCTGACACGTCCACACGGTCCTACTTCTTGTTCAGCCAATCCCTAAGGCTAAGAAGTATTTTTACATTGAAAGGAGATAATGCTGCCCACTTCTTATTTACAATGTCACCTGAAAGGGAGAACAGGCATTTGCATGGCACCGTTGTAGCCGGTGTTGCAAGATAGTCATGTGCCAGATGTCCGAAATATTTGTATGCCCCTTCATGTTTCAGCCACCATTCCAGAGGACATGGTTTCATTCTGATGACGCTCCTTAAAAAGATGTCTTAATTAAATTCGTGACTGAACTCCTTGGGGGAGAATGGTATGTCTCCTTCTCTGTTTTACCCACATTCTGCCCTATGTTTCATGTTCTAGCAGTCTCGGATGGTGACCTAGCATGTTGTTCGTTGTAAGAACACTTTTACTGCAGATTTGACAAAATGCAAAGAAGGTACCAATGTGAGATTTCTAAAGATAGCTACAGACCTCAAGCCCAAGGCTGAAGAATCTGAAGTGCCTTCCAAAACCTGAGAGGGACAAGGCGTGGAGCATGCTTTCAGAAGTCTTACAAGAGCAACACTCTGATGCAAAAACTACAGAACCCAAACCACCAAAAAAGAAAATCAAACTTCTCCCGGTGGTATCGACTCAGGTGGTGAAAATGAGCATGCCCCAGTCCTCACTGCTTTGGATTATTATGGAGCAGAACCCGTCATCAGTATGGATGTACGTCCTCTGGAATGGTGATCAAAGCATGAAGGCACATATGAATCTTTAGCACATCTGGCATGTAACTATCTTGCGACGCCAGCTGCAACGGTGCCATTTGCACGTTTAACTTTCATGATAAAGAGATTGTACTACAGTACTTGTAGGAGTACTTGTATGAGGTATTGAAAATTACTATTTCTTTTGGGTTTTACCGTGCAAATATTTGTTAGAAAAATATGAAAAATATCAACTGAGCACTGCACACTTTGTATTCTACATTGTAACTGAAATCAATATATTTGAAAATGTAGAAAACATCCAACAATATTTCAATGAATGGTATTCTATTATTGTTCAACACCGCAATTAATCGCAACTAATTTTTTTAATTTCTTGACAGCCCTACTTCCTAAACAAACGAAGGATCCCCAAACTGTTTGGTTTGCATTAGCCCCAAAGGACATAAAAACGTGCTTATTGTAGAGGCTTTGATTATAGAGGCTTTATTATGTGTGTTTCTCTTGGGGCTAATGCAAGCCAAACATGTCCTAGCAATTAAACCCATTTCAGCTCCCAGCCCTACACTCTGGAGTAACAAAAGACAATGCCATTGCCTCTCCTAGCAACCACACCCAAATCATCACCCAAACAGACAAAACTAATTCAACTTCCCCTCCCACCAAAAAAAAAAAAAAAAAAAAATCACTCCTAAAAAAAGCAACTCCTCCAACTCCCCCAAACTCACCCCAATCACAAAAAGGAAATTCACTCTCCCTCTTGTAGCCCATAGAACCAGCTTTAGCATTTATTTTATTTGGCAGTAACACAAGGAACCTACAGGCCTCTAGCCTACAAGACACTGGCTGCAGCAGTTAGCATAAGGCTTGAAGCCTTCCAAGTCTGGCTCAGATAAATGGCTGAACGGTTGCCCTTAAGTTTGGGGGAACTGGGAACAGAGTTTGAAGGGAGAAGTCGGTCCATAACAACACCAGCGACCCACACGAACATGAGCTAACACCAGCTTTTGGATATCTTAGGATAGAACATCTGCAGAAGTCTGACCAAAACAGTGCCATGGCAACGAATTGATGTCTCTTACAAAAAGCTGAGATCGTTAATAAACTAACCTAGAGGAGAAGGGCAACCCAACGTGAGCAGAGCGAGGACATTCAAATAAGGAAGGGGCACGAAACTCCCACTGAATATACATGGGACATAGTGGCATCAGCATAACATATGATCAAAGTTGTTAGCCAGCCTGCCTGCAGGAGGAAAGAGAAATGTAGCCCTTGGGAGATACTAGGGTGATAGCCACTGGTGATGATAAGGAAGGTGATGGCTAGCATATCAGGTTGTTCTCCAAGGATGGTGTGAGTATATGGATGTTCAGATGTACATTCTGTATCACCTCTATCTACCTTGCTGGGTTAGAGTGTTTGTGACTTTGCTAAATGTATTAACTACTGTAAATGCGGAAGGGTTCCTAAAATGTAAGTGTTGCAACTGTGCACATCAGGGTTCCCAACTAAATAGGAATTTTAATCATACTAGGCCTGATCTTGGGACAAGAACCTGTCAAACCTCAGAGAGAGAACTGGGAATTCTGAAGTAATCAATAGAATTAAGAGAAGATTCATAGATTGGGCCAAACCCCTCTCCCTACTTCTCACCAGTGATCCAAATCAATTTAACTCTGCTCTCAATGCACCCCTATAGCACAAAATAATTATTTGGCCCTCCCCCAAAGCATCCTAGGAATGAAAAACACACTGCTTTACCTAAAAAGAAGAGACTAGGTGCTTTTATCCCCATTCTATCCCTGGGGCAGGGTTGTTCAGTAACTTTGGCAAGTCACAGACAACCAGGAGCATAACTACAATGGGAAACCAGCTCTCCTGATTCTCAAGCTCCTCTTCCAAACTCCGCTAGAATTAACTATTGTCCCAGAGGTTACTAAATCAGAGGCTGAATGCAGACAGACACAACAGAAGCCAGGTACTTTATGCTCCCTGTGCTAAGCTCTCAGGATCATAAATTCAAAAAAAGGGCCTCGGTCACTTGAACGAAAGAAGCATCACTCTCAGATCTCCTTAACATTTGGGCTTTTATCCTCTTTCTGGGCTAGAGAGGGCAAGATAATGACAAAAACTTGGGCAGACCAAGCAGGGATGCACACATACATAAGACCCAATATATTCCCTTGGTAGGAGTTAGCACCTAGTTGTCATGGCGATTGTGGTACAGCTTTCATTATGGCATCACCGGGCTCACACATAGCTATTGGGGCACTGAGCTCAAGTCAGTGCTCAGCTTGGCCTCTGGGAGAACTGGTTGGCGCTGAGGGATATTTCAATCAGTGTGAGACTTGGCAGACAGGCCTGTGATAGAAGTAAGTGAATTTTTTCAGATGGCCAATGTAACACAGCAGTGTAAGCTATATACTAATTGAGTTGTGGTTTCACAGGGGTCTCAGACTAGTTAGGGAGTTCTTAAAACATTTCTTCTGTCCTTGTCAAGCTACACTATGCCCATGTAACACACAAGGAATAAATACAAGCTTGTAACTCAGCATGTGAGCAATTTTAGCAGAATGTCCACTGGCATGGTGAGTCCAACTATAGTACAGTCAGTCAGAGTTCTCTGCTCACTGATACATTTGGACAATAAAATCCAAAATCCCATTGACTTTAATCAGATTGTGGCTTTCAGGAAATGTCCACATGGTGGGTCTGTGTGGTGGGGCTGTACTACATCTGGAGATTCAGCAGGAATTCTCACTCATTTGGGCTCTGGTGGGTAGATTAGGGATTAAGCAAAACTCCTCACTCAATTCAGGCATTGATTAACTTTAATTTTGGCAATCCTCGACCTTTGAGGTGTCTCACTTTATTCATCCTGAAAACGGGGATAATGGTAAGTATTTAAAAAGTTATGAATTAATTATTCTTTGGCATTTTGAGGTCCTTGAAAGCACAATGTTTTGTTATCTAAGGGGCTAATTCCAAACCAATTGCATTCATTCAGTGGTGACCCTATGGACTCCAGTGAACTCTCAATCACACCCTTAGTGTAGAAAATGTTATTAATATCATCTATATTTATTCATATAAACAGGAAGTGATTTCTTTCATAGCTGATAAATATCCTAATATCATCACTGAGTCTCTGTTTATCCATCTTTAAAACAGAGATAATAGTTATCTACTCCACAGTGTACATTCTGGCTTAATAATTGTTGCCACTTTTAAGAATCTTGGAAGCAAGTTGGTTGCTAGCTGAGTGCAGGCACTTTGACTAGTATCAAAAAAGTCATTCTTGAAAAGTTCGGTCTTTAAGGACATTTATCAATATTTCCTTAAAGACACCAACACTTCTGTAAGTTCCTATTGGGCTTTGACTGGACTAGTCTCTAGAGAGGGCCCTATGATCACAAAGGCTTGTGTAGGCAGGGCAAGGCTGTATGTCCATTGCCCTTTTATGGAGATCAGACCTGGTTGGCATGGCACACCCCTCATTATGAAGTCCCCTGGCCCAAGACCAGCCATCAGTGCATTCAGCTCAGGTCAGTGCTCAGCTTTGTATCAGGAAGAGCTGATTAGTGGGTTGCTGAATTGTAGCTATTTTAGAAGTTCTGCCTGCTTCCTGGGTCAGGGATTTCAAACATACTCATGAGATCATAGAATCATAGAATCATAGAATTCAAGATCAGAAGGGACCATTATGATCATCTAGTCTGACCTCCTGCAAGATGCAGGCCACATAAGCCGATCAACCCACTCCTTTAGCAAGCGACTCCTGCCCCATGCTTCGGAGGAAGGCGAAAAACCTCCAGGGCCACTGCCAATCTGCCCTGGAGGAAAATTCCTTCCCGACCCCAAATATGGCGGTCAGCTGAACCCCGAGCATGCGGGCAAGACTCTCCAGCCATACCCTCTGGAAAAGGTTAAGATTATCATATCAATACATACCTAAAGCAGCTCCTAGATGATCTGAGGGCAGCACCCTGTGTGTTATCCAGTTCTGTGGTGCATGATGGGTACATCTGGGAAAGGACTGGTCAAAGCGCACATGTTGGAATGCAGCCCCTAGGGCTGCATATTATGACGTTTCTTTACATAAGGGCTCTGGGAGAGTTAACGGCCACAGCGAGGCAGAGGAGTTATTTCACTCTTGGTTGAAAATGCTGGTTTGTCATTTATTTTGTGGGACATTAACTGAATTGAAAAAGCAGCTGGTGTGTGGGGTAAAGAAGCTACATGCCTCTACCCCTCCTACCCCCACCCACATCATTTAAGATTCTCCACTATATGAATCTCCCATCAATTCAACTAACTCCGTTCTTCTTTATCTATTCTCCATGGACCATCAGAAGTAAACACAGCCCTTTCTGATGGTTTGAAGAAATAAACTCAGTACAAAGCAAAGCAGTATCGAGAAAGTACATGAAAGGGAACTCTCTTACAAGATCATCTACAGTGTGGAAAATAGAGAATACACTAATTTAAGTCATTTCTCAAGATCTCCAGTGATGGAACCTCAATTCCTATTCTAGGCAATTTACTCCTTTTGTCAGAGATTGCCGTTTAACTCCCTAGAAAATTTGATTAATGTCTAGTGTGAATGTCTCTTTTTATCCAGTTACAATCGGAGTACCATCAGAAAAGGATGGATTACGTCAAATCAACGCTGGATTCTTGGTAAGAAAAGAGTTTTGCATTACACACATTATATCGTGTGGGCGGTCGGGAAAGATGAGTGTTAAAGTCGCATAGTTAAGCCAACAGTCTCCGAATGGCACAGAGGCTGACAGCTTCCCAGATAACCCTGCAGGCAGCTCTTAGTATAGAACGAATCATGTCTCCTTCTTAATCTGTCTCCTTCTTAATCTCTTGACTGTTGTGTTGCTGAATGTCTGGATTCCTCTCAGAGATCCCGTTCCTCAATATCCTTTTTCTAGGTACCTGAAAGGTGCATTAAGCCACTATTTTCAATGGGGTTTCCCGTTCAATATTAGAGTCAGCAATGATTTAGCTCCTCTACTCTTCACTGTTTTCCTTCTAGCACTGTCCCTAAATTGCTGTGCTTATTGATACTTTATTATTATCGGGAACTCACTACTAATATTTTGTTGTTTCCATTTTATTTAGGATGAAGGCGCCATCGAGGGCCAGACCCCATCTCCAAAGTAAATTTGCTGCATCCCTCTGGCCCCTCACTGCCTTCTTTATGCCCAGTGAAGGCTCCTTATGTGCCACAAAGGCATATCAAGCCTCATTCAGCAGGTAATTCTGGGATCAGCTTCCTCCTCACCTGAGTATCCAGCACTTCGGGGAGCCGAACTCCCACCATTCGGAAAGGGTGGATGCAGCACTCATTGAAAAACACTTCCACAGGCAGAGATCTCTATCCTGCCTAGACCCCAGTCAAGTCTGGGTTTAAAATACTCTGGGAGGGCTCAGGCCCTCAGCATTGGACTTGCTTTTCAAGTGATGAGGCTCCTCTTCAAAGAGGAGAAAGAAGGGAGTCAGGGACAGAAAATGAAGTACTCGCATCTCTAGGTTGATGACAGTTTCACTGTCTGTGTTTCACTGTAGACTGTAGGGCAGGCTCAAGGTGAGGAAGACAACTACTATGTTGTCAGGGTCTTTATCAAGCCATTTCTACTGTCCAGTCTGGGCAAGGAGCAACAGACTGTTCCTTTAAAGAGCCCAATAATCACTTGTAAGGAGAATATTCCTTAAGATTCAATGCCTCTGAGTAACGTCCTACCTCCTCCCTGATGAGATGGAGTTTTCTCCCTTTGTGACCAAGAGCAACAACAATAGCTCACAGATGTTAAGGTCAGAAGGGATCACCGTAATCTGACCTCATGCACATTGCAGGCCACAGAACCGCAGCAACCCACTCCTGTAATAGACCCCTAATCTCTGACTGAGTTACTAAGGTGTGATGGAACAAAGCACCTGCTGTGATGGCTGAAGGCCATGGAGGGGTTAGGCAGCCATTGGAGAGGAACACCAGTGAGTCTCTCGCCCAATTACGTGATATGAGACTTTTGAGATACTTAGGAGATGGCTTTCCAAAATAGGCTTTGATATTTCTGCTAGTTAATAAAATACAGCTTTCATTTGAAAATGGAAGGAAATTGGATTAACAGGGATCTTACTGGGAGGTGGGATCATGTGATGGTGTTAACATGGATCATATCATATGGGGAAGCAGGAGATACAGAAGGGAATTGTTCTTCTGATGCTAATATTTCCTTTCCGTTCATTTTATTTTAGGATGAGTGCTCCCTCCTGGGCCTCTTTAAGAAATGACCTTCCTTTTCCTGCCCCCGGTCTGTCAGAGGCACAGATTTACAGCCAGTACAGAGCTTTGCTGGAAGAGAGTGGACCCTCTGCCAGAGAGTGAGCATTAGGATTCTTTGTCTGTGTGCACATGGAGAGGGAGGGCAAGTGGGTAGATGTACATATACATACAAGGTTTTGAGTGCAGACATGGAATACGGTTTCCACCCTTATAAAAAAATGCACTCACAAGACAAATTCTCTGCAGTTGTTTTAAGAAAGATGGGGTTTTGTCTGACCACCAACAGGCCCCAACCATTCTTCCTCCTCTTAACATCTTCTTGCAATGCAAACAGTCCTTTTCCTCCCTCCCAACCTCATCCTGCTACTATCTGTGTAGTGATAGTCCTATTCTCTCCTATCCCTTTCCTTCGCTGAGTGGGAAATGTCTTTTTTTTATTATAGCATTTGTGCAATGCTTCGATGGCTCAGTCATTGCTATGGCAAACAAGTTAACTGCCAAGGTCTGCAGTTGGATCTGCCCTGTTCCTTACTATCCTGAATAACTAAGAACTGAAAAGGAGAGTTAGGTGGAGGAGTTTGAACAAAAATGGTAGCATCCAAGAAACAACTATGGAATCTTTCCATTAATATCCGCTGGGGAAGATTACAGGATTGTCTGTGAGCTTGTAGCTACAGGCCAGGGAGGGTGGAGGGGAGCTGTGAACACCCTGAAGTTGCACAGAGTCACAGGGTGCCCCTAAAGGGACAATGTGGCAAGTGAGCTCTAGGTGACGAGGAGCAGAAATAAAAACATGTCAACTCTTAAATGTGGTGTGGACTTTCCATGACTCACACCCTCTCATGCCTCACTTTAGCCCATTGAATGGTGGGCTTCGGAAAGAAGAATGGAGAGGGCTGGGAACTGGCCAGCAGCACCATGTGAGAATGCAATAATTGCCGTTAATTTTACAGACACCCCAGCTTGGTCCACTCTTAATGTCAAGTCCCTCTGAAGGACAAGCTATTGAGCTCAAACCATGTCCCCCGATCTCCTCAATTCGGTAGCAGCTGTCTTCCCCATCTAATGAATGCCACCTCTCTTTTTTCAGCAACTCTGCGCAGCCAAAGAGCAGCCATATTACTTCCTCTCCTTTCAGAGGGTCAGGAGGTAAGTGATTTCTACAGTTCTCTAGGGGAGGATTGAACTGGATGACTGAATGTGCTGTTTGCTGCACCTTCTTGCATTTTTCAGAGGATGTCTTTTTTTTTTTTTTTAGCAGCAGCAGCATTCAGTTTGCTGAACAATTATGAAACATTTAGTGCTTCTTAAAATCTCCTTGTGCCTCTTTGGAGGCCACATCCTGCATTTCCAGCCACAATAAATTAGAACTATATTTCAGAGAAGAGAAAGAGGATGAAATGTTGACTGTGGGACCCACTGCCATTATACTATAGGGGGAGGTGGAAGAGAACTTGCAAACATCCAACCCCACAGCTTGACATGCCCTCCACAGCAGTTCTCTATTCCCATGCTAGGCAGCTACCACCAGTGGCCATTTGGAGACAGACAAGGGAGATCTGTCTGCTTGCAGGAGATGCAACATAATTAGTATCAAACCAGCCTCACTTTTCTCAGCATTGTTTCCTTCCTTACACTGCCAGGATTGGTTTTTGCTCTAAAGAGAAGTGATGCTATACAACCAAATCACTAATGATGACGAGAATGAGGAATTCAGCACTTCAGTCACTAAGTTGATTTCTTTTTCTAACACCACTTTAGAATCAAGGGAGCTGCGTGAGCGCCTGCAGGTCTTCTAGGCGGAGAATTATACCAAGTGAATGTGTCAACATTTCAGAAGGAACCCCTCTCCCAAAACACTTGATGTTATACTAATATACTTCTAGGTTGTGTGACATTAACTCTGCTTTCCCTTCTCTTTCAGGCTCCTCATGGAAATCCATGGGTCCAGCCCGCCTTTAAAGTAAGTAGCAATGACTGGTGCCCAAGGGGAGGGAGAGAGGATGTAAAAGATCAAGCAGGATCCTATTTCTTCCTGGGGACCCACAGCCAAGGGACATTCCAACTCTCTCTCACATCATCTCTTTTCCCAGTTTCCAGCAGGTCATCTTCATGGAATGCTCTCCCCAGTTCATTGAAACACAGGAGAGAGGCTTCCATCGGGCTTTTTATTCCTATCCTTTTCTAAATATTGTCTCAGAGGAGGCTGTTGTACCATAGCTGGTTATAGTTCTATGGGTATCTATACACCACACAATGCTAATACCATGGGGAATGGGCTTTCTACAAAGAAATCCATTTAAAATAGAAGGAAAAAGCCATTTGTCCCTGATGTCTCATCATAGCAATGACTCTGAAACTTCCTTCTTTTTAAAGCTATTACTAAGTTCCTGTTTGTTGCTTTTTGTCTTCCCTGCAGTCACCAGATGAGAGACTAAACAGCACCAGGGATGGTCCCCGTGGCCATGCCGTTTCAAACTCCACCACATGATGTCTGGCAGGTAAACTATACTGCAGTTCTGAGCCTTCCCTGCAAACTCTATACTATACCAGCACAAAGAAACAGCTGCTATCGGGGATCAAAATCCATCTACATTCTCTCCGTTCAAAACCAGTGCTACTGGACTGCATCAGTCGTGTTAGTCTGTATCTGCAAAAAGAACAGGAGTACTTGTGGCACCTTAGAGACTAACACATTTACTTGAGCATAACCTTTTGTGGGTTAGAGCCCACTTCATCGGATTCATGAGGTGGAAACTACAGTAGGAAGATAGATATAGATATATATTCAAAGAGAAGAAAAAACTTTTTGTAGTGGTAATCAAAATGGTCTATTTGCAGCAGTTGACAAGAAGTTGTGAAGACCAGTGTTTGTGTGTCTGTGGGGGGGGGGGGGAGAATAAACATGGGGAAATTGTTTTACCTTGTGTAATGACCCATCCACTCCCAGTCTTTATTTAAGCCTTATTTAATGATGTGTGTCCATTTCTTCTTTTCCGTAGAGACTGTCCGGTTTGGCCAATGTACATGGCAGAGGGACACTGCTGGCACATGATGGCATATATCATATTGGTAGATGTGCAGGTGAACGAGCCTCTGATAGTGTGGCTGATGTGATTAGGTCCTATGATGTTTCCCCTGAGTAGATATGTGGACAGAGAGTTGGCAAGGGGCTTTGTTGCAAGGATAGGTTCCTGGCTTAGTGTTTTTGTCGTGTGGTCTGCGGTTGCTGGTGAGAATTTGCTTCAGGTACGGGAGCTGACTGTAAGCAAGGACTGGCCTGTCTCCCAAGATCTGTGAGAGTGATGGATCATCCTTCAGGATAGCTTGTAGATCCTTGATGATGTGCTGGAGAGGTTTTTGTTGAGGGATAAGGGGGTGGCTACTGGCGTTCTGTTACTTCCTTTGTTGGGTCTGTCCTGTAGTAGGTGACTTCTGGGTACTCTTCTGGCTCTGTTTATCTGTTTCTTCACTTCAGCAGGTGGGTAGTGTAGTTATAAGAACACTTGATAGAGATCTTGTAGGTTTTTGTCTCTGTCTGATGGGTTGGAGCAAATGCGATTGTATCGTAGAGCTTGGCTGTAGACAATGGATCGTGTGGTGTGGTCTGGATAAAATCTGGAGGCATGTAGGTAAGTAGAGCGGTCCGTAGGTTTCCGGTATAGGGCGGTGTTTATGTGACCATCGCTTATTAACCCTGTAGCGTCCAGGAAGTGGATCTCTTGTGTGGACTGGTCCAGGCTGAGGTTGATGGTGGGGTGGAAATTGTTGAAATCCTGTTGGAATTCCTCAAGGGCTTCTTTTCCATGGGTCCAGATGCTGAAGATGTCATCAACGTAGCGCAAGTAGAGCAGGGGCGTTAGGGGACGAGAGCTGAGAAGCGTTGTTCTAAGTCAGCCATAAAAATGTTGGCATACTGTGGGGCCATGCGGGTCCCCATAGCAGTGCCACTGATTGAAAGGTATATGTTGTCCCCAAATGTGAACTAGTTATGGGTGAGGACAAAGTCACAAAGTTCGGCCACCAGGTTTGCCGTGACTTAGAACAAGCGCAAGGAAAGCAGGGGCTTTAGGAGACGAGAGCTGAGGAAGCGTTGTTCTAAGTCACGGCAAACATGGGGGCCGAACTTTGTGGCTTTTTCCTCACCCATAACTATTTCACATTTTGGGACAACATATCCCTTCCAATCAGCGGCACTGCTCTGGGGATCTACAACCTCTCCTGAAGGACGATCCATCACTCTCACAGATCTTGGGAGATAGGACAGTCCTTGCTTACAGACAGCCCCTCAACCTGAAGCAAGTTCTCACCAGCAACCACAGACCACACAACAAAAACACTAACCCAGGAACCTATCCCTGCAACAAAGCCCTTTGCCATCTCTGTCCACATATCTATTCAGGGGACACCATCATTGGACCTAATCACATCAGCCACACTGTCAGAGGCTCATTCACCTGCACATCTACCAATGTGATAAATGTCATCATGGGCCAGCAATGTCCCTCTGCCATGTACATTGGCCAACCCGGACAGCCTCTACGGAAAAGAAGAAATGGACACAAATCAGACGTCAAGCATTATAACATTCAGTAACCAGTCGGAGAACACTTCAGTCTCCCTGGTCACTCGATTACAGCCCTAAAAGTCGCAAAATTACAACAATAAAACTTCAAAACAGACTCCAGCCAGAGACTGCTGAATTGGAATTAATTTGCCAAATGGACACCATTACATTAGGCTTAAATAAAAACTGGGAGTGTATGAGTCATTACATAAAGTTTTGATTACCACTACAAAAAGTTCTTCTCTCTCCTGCTGGTAACAGCTCATCTTAAGTGATCACTCTCATTACAGTGTGTATGGTAACACCCATTGTTTCAGGTTCTCTGTCTTTATATATCTATATCTATCTTCCTACTGTATTTCCACGACATGCATGCGATGAAGTGGACTGTAGTCCACGAAAGCTTATGTTCAAATAAATTTGTTAGTCTCTAAGGTACCACCAGTACTCCTGTTCTTTTTGCAAATATAGACTAATATGGCTGCTACTCTGAAACCTGTCATTATGCAAGGCACTGAATTTAGCCGTATGGAGTGGAAATCCATCAACTTCATAAAAACTCGCACAGATACAGACAGACATCATCTTTCTTTCCAAATGCAAACGGATGGACATCATATCAAAAGGACTGAAGGTAATAAATCCATTACAATCGACATATCACACAGACTATGCTGACAGATTGTGCCACACACTCTCAAAGAAACTGCGGAACCACCTGACCAACATCCTATACAGCAAACAGGGAAAGATTAAGAATGAACTCTCCAAACTGGATACTCTCATCAAAAACCAACCTTCCACACAAACTTCCTCGTGGCTGGACTTTACAAAAACTAGAGAAGCCATTTACAACACACACTTTGCTTCTCTACAGAGGAAAAGGATACTCAACTAGCTAAACTAACTACATACCACAAGGGGCCACAACAGTGGATCCTTAACCCACCCAGCAATATTGTTAATCTTTCCAGCTATTCTCTTAGCCCAGCAGAAGAGTCTGTCCTATCTCGGGGCCTCTCCTTCTGACCCTCAACGCATTGTTTCATGTTCTCTGTGTATAGATAGATAGATAGATATCTTCCTCCTGTATTATTCCCTGCATGCATCCCATGAAGTAGCATGTAAAAGCTTATGCTCAAATAAATTTGTTACTCTAAGGTGCCGCAAGTTCTCCTGTTCTTTTTGAGGATAACTGCAGTGAATCAATCTCTGCACTAGGAATGCTGTAAGATGCTTCTCTCTGCTAGGACAGAAAACTCGGCTTTGCTAAAACTGTTCTCAGTAACCACACTGCAGTGAGTAGCCTGTCCTCACGGAGCCAACAGTTCACTTCCTTGAGCACCCCCAACTTAGGTCATAACCACACTGCACATACTCCTCTCCTCCTTACCCAGCCACCTGTACAGTTTGCCCTCTGTCTATTCCAAGTTCTGGAACGGAAGTAAGTTATCTTGTCAGCAAACACCCCCCCCCACCGCATATCTTAACAGGGTGGCATTGTCTGATGCTCAAACTCATGCTGCAGCATTTTCAATGCAGGGTGTCCTATCTGATCGAGATATCCGCTGTCAGGCTCAGGGTATAAGTACTTCTTGTCAGAAGCCTTCCAATGCTCCCTGAAACAGCAGGTGGCTATGAGGAGGGTTTTCCTCACTCTGTCCTCCTGTTTTAAAATGTGAAGGAAACATTCAAGAACAGCAGTGCTGTTACAAGACTCGCTCTTCCAGAGACACCTCCTCATGACAGGGCCCAGCATTGCAGCAACTTCAGCCCATCTCCTCCTTCACACTCTGGTTGTCTAGGATGGGGACTCGGCCCTCCAGCCAGGTCACATTCAATTCCATCCCCTTTCTGAGGTAACCAAAGTCCAAACCAAATTTGATATCCCACAAATAAAAAGCAATAAGCAAGATCTTCTACCCCACCTGGGCCCGTCATTAGTTCCACTAGCCACATTAACAGAACATAAGCTCTACCATTCTTGAGCTCAAGTCTCTACAAACGTTTCACCGCCAGCTACCCCTCCCATGTTCCACAGTTTTTCCCGCTCTTTTCATAGACTGCTGAGTCATCAGAGGCCCAGCTCCCCCTGAGTCACTGACCCTCAGGACCTCTTCCCTGGAGTCCTTCCCGTTTTGTCTGCCTTTTCTTGGGCTAGCACCTGCTCCCCCATCTGTCTGGCTGTGGTCTGGCCTTTTACAGGAACTCCTCACTTAAAGTCATCCTGGTTAACGTTGTTTCAATGTTAAGTTGCTGATCAATTAGGGAACATGCTCGTTTAAAGTTGGGAAATGCTCCCTTCTAATGGCGTTCGGCAGCCGCCTGTTTTGTCCCCTGCTTGCAGAAAGAGCAGCCCGTTGCAGCTAGCTGGTGGGGGCTTGGAACCAGAATGGACCAACAACCCGCCTATCAGCTCCCCGCTCCCTTAATTTCCCTGTGCTGAAGCTGCCCAGGAGGCTATCAATTACAGGCTATCAATTGCAAGCAGTTCAGCTGTCCCTCCCGCCACTGACACGTGCTGCTCCTGCCCTCTGCCTTGGAGCTGCTCCCAGAGACTCCTGCTTGCTGTATGGGGCGAGGGGGGTAAAGAGAGGCAAATGTCAGGGTGTCTCCCCCTCCTCCCTGCTCCTGCACCCCACTTACCCCACCTTCCATAGAGCAGGGGGGACACATGGCTCTCTCTGCCCTCCCTCCTTTCCCGCTGCCTTGTAGAGTGTTGTGAGAGTTAACCCTTGAGGGCTCAGCCAATTGCTAATTCATCATTTAGCAGGAAGGGAATATCCAACCCTCTGACTCCTCCACCTCAACCAAGCTTCACAATCATCATCAATGTGTACCAGTAGTAAATTGTTTGTTTAAAATTTATACTGCGGGTGTGCGTCTGTGTGTGTGTGTGTGTATATATAATGTCTTTTGTCTGGTGAAAAAAACATTTCCCTGGAATTTAACACTTCCGTTACATCAATTCTTATGGGGAAATTGCATTTGCTTAAGTTCGTTTCGCATAAAGTCCTGTTTTCCAGGTTTGGCAACAGTAAAAAAGTTTAATGATTCAGATGCCATGATGAATAAAACTGTATCTAAAATACAGAGGCAAGGGTGGCCACCCTCAAGCAAAAAACTTGAGAAGATATCCATAGAAACCTTCTCTGACAGTGGTTCTCAGGCAAAAGGTGACCAGCAAGGGAGATAAAGGAAAATGAAGGCATCAGTGTTGTCCCCTATCAAACTAGACAGCAAAAAGCCTTGGCCCTATTGTGGAGTTTAGCTTGGAAGAGACCATTGCACTATTAGGTTGCCGAATTCCTCCAAGAGCTAGCTGACTGAGAGGAAGCTGAATTTACAGCTTCTTTACCCTTTAAGGAAGAGGTCCCCAAACTGGGGGCCATGCCTCCATAGGGGGCACGGTGGAATGTTTGGGGGAACACAATGGGGCCCAGGCCAGCCCTGGGAGGGAACGTCAGGGCGCTGGGAGGGAACGTCACTCAGCTCCAGCCCGACCCCAGCCACGACCCCAGCTCCTGGCCCCACACCCGGCCTCTCCCCCAGCAGTTGCCCCTAACGCAGCCTGGGTGTGGCTCCGCACTCAATCCCAATCCTGGCCCCAGACCCTTCCCCAGCTGCAGCCACAGTTTCAGCCTCCTTACCTTTGTCCGCCTCCCTCTTCCCCCGACCCCCCACCTCCCCAGGAGTCGTGGCCTTGCTCCCAGCCCCAGGGGAGTCGTGGCCAGGAGTAAAGGGGGGCATGTAAGGAGATAGCATAAGATAACACACTTAATCTCTGCAGGAGAACTCAAGCCTTAAAACAAATTATTATTTTTTATTATAAATGGAACCCTTCTGCCCCTCTGAGTTGGTAGCAACAAGGCCGGGTTCAGTATCCAGGGGTTCCATTTCAATAATGCAGTGAAAATGGGCTTCAGCCCCCACCCAGTGATCTGGGACAATTATATACCACCCCCACCCGGGTTCCTCTAGGAGGCAATACTTCCCCTCTCGCAAGCACAGAGTCTGAGTGTAGCAAAATCCTTTTAATAAGGAGGGAAACTATGTGGCATCATGTTGGGGAAATACAACAACAGGATTCATAACACAAACCATGAGCAAAAGACCCACCTCCAAGTAAGTTTTGGCAGTGTCCTTTTCCCCTCAGGGTCTTAAGTCCAATCACCCCAATGTCCAACAAGCCAAAAGTCTTTGTCCCTGGTCAGTGCCGCCCCAGAGTTCAAAAGTTCATCTGCAGAGTTTTACCCCCCCCCAGCCTGGGTGAAAAGGAAGGGTGGGGCACACGAGGTGTTAAGAGGCACCTTACGTGGTCCGAGGCCGACTGCCCTGCCTCTCCATGGAGTTCTGCTGCAGCCTTCACCACGAACGGCTCCGCTCCACCGGCCGATCCGCTTCTCCAGCCGTCCCGTGAGACACTCCAGTCATCCCCGCAAACTGCTCCGCTCTGCTCACTGTTCCGTGGGCTGCTCCAACCCTCCTGCAAACTGCTCCGCTCTGCCAGCCACTTAGCAATATATCTTCAGGCTCCCCCACTAGTTAACACAGCACTCAGTGATCTCAGCTCAGTAATTTTAGCTCTTTTAGCAATTTCAGAATGTAGTAGGGGAGCCCCAGTGCTGGTGCACCATTGTCCCAAAGTGAATTCAGCTGATTTATACTTCCTTTAAATGCTTAAAAATTTAGAGAATAAAATAGGATTTTAAAATCAATAGTATCCTGGCAAATTTGAAAATTGCTCCAAATAGACCAGGCTTTGTACATTTCTATCCTAATAATAAATCATAATTAACAATAATAATTAACGCAGTCGATAGAGCTGTGTCCCTGCATTGTAGTCAGAACATTTTAGTAGCAATTTTTATTTGGGTGGCACGTGCACACCCATCTCGGGCTGTGAGCAGCAGTTACAGAATTTTGTGGTTTAACCACGTCAGTATCTCTCTTCTGCCGCCGAGACAAGACATGCACTAGTGTCTTCACTCAGTGCTAAATAAAGGTAATGAAATAAAAAGAAAAATACTTAATCAAAGCCATCTGTCATCTTCCCCTCTTCCCCATGTAGTAAGAGGAGGCCCTGAGATATAAACCTTGGTATCAGAGGCCTGGTATGAGGCCTGAGGCCTAAACTAATGGTCAAGACTTTGCTAACATAAAGCAAAGTTAAGCTGTGAGCCAGAGGCAGGCCCTGCTCACAGAAGCTGGCAAGGAAAGGGCTGATGCTGCAAGAAGATACGTACCTAAAAGGTACTGAACACTAGATATCAGAACATTCACATACTTGCACATTCCACACAGATAACAAAGAACAGGCTGGCCCATCCCAATGACGGGGGCAAAAGGGTAATATGATGGATAGAGTTGTTTTGATCGAACCAACATGTACAAGGTGAAAGGCAGCACCTTAATACGTAGAGGGGTTGTACCTTGCCACGTGGAGGGGTTGTACCTCATACGTCAGGTGTGATGTGTAACTTGTTTGTATCTGTGTATAAGAATGCATCCCTGGGGCGGTGTCTTTGTCCGGCCGAGGGGGCAGTGGAAAGTCCCGCCACTGACTGAGCCGGGTCCATTGCCAAGAGGCACTTTCTCGTAGTATGCCCTGAGTTAGGCTGAGAAACCTACAGGGAACTGCAATTGTGTCCGAGGTCGCAATAAACCTACAGGTGCTCACGCAGCTCCCTTGATTCTAAAGTGGTGTTAGAAAAAGAAATCACCTTAGTGACTGAAGTGCTGAATTCCTCATTCTTGTCTTCATTAATGACTGTACATATTTCTCAGTTATCCCTGCCCATAATAACTCAGCAAAAGATGGTTTGCTCTTTCTTATATTATTTACATCTCATGTGTACCAAACACCCGGCCTTGTCTACACTACAGGACTATTTCGAATCTACTTAATTCGAATTTGTGGATTCGACCTTATGAAGTCGAATTTGTGTATCCATACTAAATACACTAATTCGAACTTCTGAGTCCACATTCACGGGGCCGGCGTCGACTTTCGAAGCGGTGCACTGTGGGAAGCTATCCCACAGTTCCCGCAGTCCCTGCTGCCCATTTGAATTCTGGGATTTCCCCCCAATGCATGCTGGGGGAAAAAATGTGTCGAGGGTGGTTTTGGGTAACTGTCGTCATTGAACCGTCAATCACGCCCTCACTCACTCCCTCCCTCCTTGAAAGCGCCTGCGGGCAATCTATTCGTGCACTTTTCTGGTCAGTGACAGCGTGGACGCCACAGCACTGCAAGCATGGAGCCCGCTGCGATCCTCGCCGTTTTCTCCTCCTCGCACTTTATCGTCCACCTCTTCCACATTCAGCTGCTGAGAAATTGGGCTACTGTTCAATGGTTCTGCAAGCACTGGGGGACCATAGGGGCCTTTTTACCAACATGAACGTCGTATGGCCGGGCAAGGTTCCTGATGCGTGTGTTCTCAGGAACTGTGGGCTGCTCAGACGCCTGCTGGAAGGTAGTTTCTTCCCGTACCACGAAATAACTGTTGTGGACGTGCATTTGCCTATAGTGATCCTCGGTGACCCAGCCTGCCCGCTAATGCACTTGCTCATGAAGCCCTATACAGGCGCCTGGGACAGCGACAAGGAACTCTTTAAATACCAGCGAGCAGCGAGCAGCGTGACCTGTGACTGTTCAGTTTCTTTACAGAGAAGCTGAACCTGCCCCTGTTTCTTTACCCAGTTACTGTTGACTCTCCTCTTCGGTTAAATACCCCGTTCTCCCCGTTTCCTCCACTTCCAAGACACGTGTAAAAATAAAATACATGTCACACTGTTACTGAGGAGAGGTTTCTTTATTCATGACTTTTCGTTAAAGGGTCGAAACTGGAACGCAGACTGCGGTGGGTAGGGTGTGCGCTGATGTAAAGACCGCCTCTAAACTCAAGGAATGACAGGCTCCTGCTCCTACAGCGGTCCGCATTGCCGGACTGCTTGTTTCAACGGAGCCTGCCATCCCTCCTTTTTGGGATTCTGTGTGCGGGGGGCTATGTGGCCTTGTGGCGGAGGAGGACGGATACAGATTCCTCTGCTGCGTGACTCAGCGGTCCACAACAAGGACCGCTGTATAAGATCTGTACCTGACCTCCCCCGCTAAAAAGTCACATCCCCACCACCCACACAGAACCTGGAAACCACCTCCCATACCAACCACGGTGCCTGCTGACTGCACTGTGTGTGTTACCCGCTGCTGATCCGGCCCCCGTGTCTGTACCCTGCAAAAGGTGCCTGTCCTATGCAATTAGCAACGCACTTCCCCACGCACCCCATTCAAACACAGTCTTCAGTGAGGAAACATGACGGAAACAGTACTTAACAGCAAAGTATTTTTATTACTTAAGTACACAGTTATGGGATGGGACTGGGATTGGGACTTGTTTGAGTCCGGAAGGGAAGGACTTATGCAAACGTAGGGTATGAGAGCTTTTGGTTACTTGAGCACTCTGCTGGGGTGCAGTGACAGTATTCACGGCCCAGGGCGGGCATCCTCCTGGTTATTTAGGGTGAGGGGGGTATGTGACTTTGTGGCGGGGGAGGGCGGTTGCAGAGATACTGCCGGGGGCTCTGTCCTGCAGCGGTCCTGCAGAACATACACAAGTCGCCGGAGCGTGTCCGTTTGCTCCCTCACTAGTACAAGCATTGCTTGAGTTGCCTGCTTGTGTTCCTCACGCCACCTCTCCTCCCATTCGCTGTGTGAGCGCTGGTACAGAGAGACTTTCTCCCTCCACTGGCTCTGCTGGTCCGCCTCGGCTAGGTAGCAGCCCACACATTCATCGAAAATCGTGTCCCTTGTCTTTTTCTTTCGCCGCCTAATCTTCGCCAGCCTCTGCGAGGTGGATGCTGTGGAAGGTCTGGAGACAGTGGAAGCTGTGAGATGGGAAACAGTTAGTTAATTCCTTGCAATGATACTTTTTTGCGAACAATTAACTGAGTCTAGGCTTTCTCTGTGAATTTTTTGTTGAGACCCCTGTGCCTGCTGTTGCACAAATCATTTGCGCGGTGGATTCTGGGTAAATGTCGCCAGTCATTCCTTCCTCCGGGAAAGCAAGGGCAGACAATCATTTCGATCACGTTTTCCATGAAATGCCCTGGCACACGCCATAGCGTGGCAACAATGGACCGTATTTTGCCTTTTGTGTATGTCACCGTATGTGTACTGTATGCCGCTGACAGAGGCGGACCAGCAGCGCTACACAGCAGCATGCTTATGCTTTTGCATGACAGCAGCGATGGTTACCAGGCATACTGCACCATCTACCATACCATGAACTGGTAAGAAGACGGTAATAAGATGGTCATGGTTACCTGTCCTTTTGCACTGCGCCATTTGGTGCTGTCATAAGTGCCCCTGGTCGATCAGCCAGGGGCGCAAAAGCAAAATTTGGGAATGCCTCCCCGAGTCAATCCCTCCTTTTTGGGTATCTAAAAATAGAATCAGTCCTGCCTAGATTATGTGCAAGTGTACTAGAGAACCACTGTATCATAGAACCAGAGACCACAGCTGCTCTCTGTCCAATCCTGCATAAATTTTGAGCTGAATGCTATTCACAGGGTGTGCTCCTGAAACAACCCCAGCTGTTCATTCCGTTCTTCCCCCAGCCTTCCTGGGTTCCAATACCATTGTCCCCCCACTTGTGTGATGAAGTAATATAGAATGCATGAATAAGACACAGGTAGTCGTTTGTGAGAAATGAGTGGAAGGAAGCCTCCAGCTGCAATGATAGTCCAGAGATGACATTAAGGGGTGTGGAGGAGGGAACCACTCATCCCTCTGCTAGTCCAGGGGCAATTGAATCTTTTCTTTACAATGAAGGGTGGGGGCTGATGGATCTCAGCCCCCTGTTGCAATGATGAGGACGGTTACCAGCCATACTGCACCATCTACCATGAAAAATTAGCAACAGGTGGCCTTGACCGACCGGTCCCAAGCAAGTTGGTACGGTTGTCATGGTTACCAGCCCTTTTGCACTGCCCCATGTGCCAATAGGCTGATGATGAGGATGGATTTCCATCGTTTTGTACCATCAGCCATCCATAGCGTGGGGGGAGCAAGGATGTTGGTGTTGAGTGCTGCACCATCGCATCTATCTGCAGCATTCAGTACAGATACGGTGACATGTAAAAGAGTCAACAGAGGATTGTTTTCCCTTTAACTTCTGGGGGTCGGGGGGGTGCGTAAATTGCCGAGCTATGCCCCGTCCCACCGCGGACACTGTGTTTGACCCTAGAAGCATTTGGAGATCAGCCAAGAATGCAAATGCTTTTCGGAGACAGCAGGAACTGTGGGATACCTTGCGTCCTCATTCCCCCCTCCCTCCATGAGCGTCCATTTGATTCTTTGGCTTTCCGTTACGCTCGTCACGCAGCTGCGTGCTGAGTCTGTGCTATGCCGTCTGTCCGTTTATTTATTAAAAATACTTTGGACCAGGCGTAACGTAACATTTCTTCCCCTACTTAGATGCAGGAGTCTCCGAGCGAGATCACCGTGAGGACAGGCACTGAAGGAGATAGAGAGCGCATGCTGCGTGAAATCTAGCACGAACCACGGACCTATGCAGCTGTGCTCTGGGAGGCAGTGCTCCCTGAATACCGCATGAAAGCCTCGCGCGGAAAAGTGTGCTATCACGGAGCACCCAATAAGGCAGCTCTCCCCAGGAACCTCCTGCTGATGCTTATCGATTAACGGCAGGAGAGCTTCGTGGCGTTCTCCCAGGAGGATTTCTGTTCTATCACCATATATACAGAGACCTCCTTTTCACAAACTTCAGATTCCTGTTATATTAAGAATAAAAGTTAACATGGTTAAAGCACTTACCGACTGCTCCTACCCCTGATTCAGGATCCCTAATTAGATGCAGCAGTCGCCGAACGAGATTACCCTGAGGCGGGTCACTCGGAGAGAGAGAGAGAGAGGATGCTGCGAGAATCCCTGCACAGACCAGGACCGTATGCTGCCATGCTGGTCGAGGCAATGATTCCGCTGTACGTTAGGATGGCCTGGCGCGGAAGAGTGTGCTTCCACGGAGCACCAAATAAGGCACCTCTCCCCAGGAACCTCCTGCGTAGGCTTTTCGAGCACCTCTACGAGAGCTTCGTGGAAGTGTACCAAGAGGATTTCTGTTCCATCCCTATATGTGTGGATCTTCTTTTTATATAGTTTTATATGGAAAACTTTTTATATAGTTTTTATATAGTTTTTATTCCTGTTTTTTAAAAAATAAATGTTTCCATGTTTATAGCACTTACCGACTGATCCTTCCCCTGATTCTGAGTCCGGGTTAACAGCCGGGGAGAGTTGGTAGGGGATCTCCATGACGGTGATGAAGAGATCCTGGCTGTCGGGGAAACCAGCGTTGTAAGCGCTATCGCCTGCCTCGTCCTCCACAAACCCTTCCTCATCTTCCCCGTCCGTGAACATCGTCGAGGAACTGTCCGTCGACACTGTCCCATCATCAGAGTCCATGGTCACTGGTGGGGCAGTGGTGGCAGGCTCCGTAGTGTCCGTTGGCCGCTTTGATTTTTTGGTAGCCTTGTCTGGGGTCCTTGATTTTCACGCGGCGCTGCGTTGCATGACGGCTGTATCCTCTGTCTGTATCATGGCTTTGGAGACCTTCTCGTAGGTCTTTGCATTCCGTTCGTTGGAGCGCAGCTCCGAAAGCACAGACTCCTCGCCCCACACACCGATCAGATCGAAGAGTTCCCGGTCAGTCTATGCCGGGTCCCTCTTTCTATTCAGAGATTACATGAACTCCTCTGCTGGAGAGCTCTGCATTGCTGCCGGTGCTGCGGAGCTCGCCCCGATGTGCAACCAGAACGTCAGATTCAAACCGCCCAGAAAGGAAAATGAATTCAAATTTTCGCGGGTCATTTCCTGTGTGGCTGGGCAGAGAATCCAAGCTCGGGCTGCTGTCCAGAGTGTCAACAGAGTGGTGCAGTGTGGGATAGCTCCCGGAGCTACTAAGTTCGATTTGCATCCACACCTAGCCTAATTCGAACTAGCCATGTCGAATTTAGCGTTACTCCACCTGCCGGGGTGGAGTACCAAATTCGAACTAAAGAGCCCTCTAGTTCGAATTAAATGGCTTCCTGGTGTGGACGGTTGAGCGGTTAGTTCGAATTAACGCTGCTAAATTCGAATTAAAGTCCTAGTGTAGACCAGGCCTTAGTGATTTGGTTGTAAAGCATCACTTCTCTTTAGAGCAAAAACCTCAACATTAAAGTAAAGATAATATTAACAAAATGTCAATTTCTTGTTTGGGCTTTTTATAAACTTGTTTGCACTTTTAAATATAGTTATAAGAATGTCATAACCAAAATGTTCTAAAATAACAATTTATGCATAAAGCTAACCAAACAATTTCAACAGGTTTCCACATTTTCAACAGGTTTCCACCTTTGGCTCCCAAACATAGCAGAGCATCATGGAAGTATACTCTCAAATACTCTCAAAGTATTTGCATGTATCGGTATTTAAAATTTATTTTGGTTTAATTTTATAGTTGGTTTAATTTTATATGCTTTTCTTTGATGTTATGTTATGTTAATGGGAAGCAATGGTTGTTAAAGTTTGTGCTTCTAAACAGTTAACAAGAGTAAAATTTGGCATCACAAGCAAATTAACTCTTTTGCTGAAACAAAGTGTACAGCAAGGGAAAGCAATATACCTTCTCATGAAAGATTGTAAACCTTTATTTTAGCCATTAAGCATTACATTTAGTATTAAATATTAGTAATGCACCCCAAATAAAAATGAATGTCTATACAACAATTGCAAAAGTATAGGTTGTGTTATAAAAGACTTGGTCCCTATTACATTGTTCTTATTACATTGTAAAGAAACTAAGTTAAAACTGTTTATTAAGTTTGGGTTACTACAAACAAACAAACAAACAAAACGTTACTATGTTAACTAACAAAAGTTGTTTAAGTTGCATCCCACAGACCAAAGACGCCAAAAATATCACACCCTGAAGACACCAGTTCATATCAGTATACAGTGAAGAAACCTCCAAGCATCAAGAAAAGAAAAATGAAGTGCTTTATAAATAAGAGACTGGTCAAATACACCTCTATCTACCATATATGGACAATTAATTTAACAATCAGCTAAAAACCACTAGCTGGACCAGGAAAACTGTCATTTAATTTCAACTTGGTTGTAAAAACAATTGTATTATTGCTGTACTACTGTATTATCATTGTATTGCTATACTATAATGTGCTCAGTCCCCAACCCTAAGTCGAAGATCTTCTTCAAACAAGAGTCCCCGTGTAGGAAAACAATAGCCATTGTAATAAGTAATATTAGTTATATCTGTAGGATCAATTGAAAAAGAATTTTAAAAAAACTTAAGAATGTGGAGATGAATCACTGAACCAACTTATTATGGACTGTACTCCCGGCCAATTGCAGATATTAAGATGGAAGGTAATGGACGACCCTTGATAAATGTAACAATCTAGGATGGACTTGTGGTTACAAAAAATGCTAATAAGTACAGTAGCCGGTACTACAATAATCAATGCACTGAAATCTATGTGGCATTTATTGTGGTCTATCAACAGCTAGAGGCATGCAACAGGCTTCAATGGAGCATCGGAGGTGATCCTGATTATCAAAAACAATTGAGCTACAAGTTGGAGCAGCAACCTTGTATGGGAGGGTTGGAATCATGGATAGAAAAGATTTGGGGTAATTGGCATAGACGTTTTACAGACCTTAAATGCCGTGGTGGATTTGTAGAACAAAAAATTATGGGGAGTGATTGCTTAAACAGTTTATTAGAGAATTCTTTTTTTATTATTTTTAGTATTGCATTAGCAGTTGATGCAGAACAGTTTAATGTGAATTATTTGTTTAATATATAAGACATAATCCTTATGAAAATCAATGTTTAGATTAAAAAGTTTCAGTGATTGGATGTGATTTTAACTTTATATTACCTGAAGCTGAATATAAGGAAGTTAAGGACCAAAAGTATCAAGTGTCAACTCAGTGCCACTGAGTATGGATATCAGTTGAGTTAGGCCTGGTCTACACTAGGACTTTAAATTGAATTTAGCAGCGTTAATTCGAATTAACCGCTCAACCGTCCACACCAGGAAGCCATTTAATTCGACCTAGAGGGCTCTTTA
This sequence comes from Mauremys mutica, assembly GCF_020497125.1. NCBI lineage: Eukaryota > Metazoa > Chordata > Testudines > Geoemydidae > Mauremys > Mauremys mutica. Next base: position 37,150,445 of record NC_059078.1, on the reverse strand, counting down.
GTTCGAATTCGGTACTCCACCCCGACGAGGGGAGTAGCGCTAAATTCGACATGGCTATTTCGAATTAGGCTAGGTGTGGATGCAAATCGAACTTAGTAGCTCCGGGAGCTATCCCACAGTGCACCACTCTGTTGACGCTCTGGACAGCAGTCCAAGCTTGGATTCTCTGACCAGCCACACAGGAAACGACCCGGGAAAATTTGAATTCCTTTTCCTGTCTGGGCACTTTGAATCTGATGTCCTGGTTGGACATCGGGGCGAGCTCAGCAGCACCTGCAACGATGCAGAGCTCTCCAGCAGAGGAGTCCATGCAATCCCAGAATAGAAAGAGGTCCCCAGCATGGACAGACCGGGAAGTCCTGGATCTGATCGCTGTGTGGGGCGATGAGTCTGTGCTTTCGGAGCTGCGCTCCAACAAACGGAATGCAAAGACCTACGAGAAGGTCTCAAAAGCCATGGCACTCAGAGGATACAGCCGGGATACAACGCAGTGCCACGTGAAAATCAAGGACCTGAGACATGGCTACCAAAAAGTCAGAGCGGCAAACGGACGCTCCGGAGCCCAGCCCCAGACATGCCGCTTCTACGAGGCACTGCATGCCATTCTAGGTGGGTCTGCCACCACTGCCCCACCAGTGACCGTGGACTCTGAGGATGGCATAGTGTCGACGGGCAGTTCCTCAGCGATGTTCGCCGATGGGGAAGATGAGGAAGGGTTTGTGGAGGACGACGCAGGCGACAGCGCTTACAATACCGCCTTCCCCGACAGCCAGGATCTCTTCATCACCCTCACAGAGATCCCCTACCAACCCTCCCCGGCCGTTAACCCGGACTCAGAATCAGGGGAAGGATCAGTCGGTAAGTGCTATAAACATGGAAACATTTATTTTTTAAAAAACAGGAATAAAAACTATATAAAAACTATATAAAAAGTTTTCCATATAAAACTATATAAAAAGAAGGTCCACACATATAGGGATGGAACAGAAATCCTCTTGGTACACTTCCACGAAGCTCTCGTAGAGGTGCTCGAAAAGCCTACGCAGGAGGTTCCTGGGGAGAGGTGCCTTATTTGGTGCTCCGTGGAAGCACACTCTTCCGCGCCAGGCCATCCTAACGTACAGCGGAATCATTGCCTCGACCAGCATGGCAGCATACGGTCCTGGTCTGTGCAGGGATTCTCGCAGCATCCTCTCTCTCTCTCTCCGAGTGACCCGCCTCAGGGTAATCTCGTTCGGCGACTGCTGCATCTAATTAGGGCAATTAGTGTACTGTTACTATTGTGAATGCTTGACTTTTACTTTGCATAGCAATGACCTTCGTTTAACAGCCACGTGTTGGAGGCCGCAGAGGAAAAGCATACAGTGATCTTTCCCGGGCACAGCCGCGAGGGGCTGGAACAGGGTCAGACTTTATGCTTTCCAGATTGCCTTCAGCGGGAGGGCACAGCTATCCATTAACTGTTAAGCAGCCTATAGTGTAGGGCTTACCAGGCCTGGCTGCTACACGGATTCAGCTGTACCGCCCCGCTTGTCCGATCTCCTGTGCAAGACCGCAGCCAATGAAAGTGTATTCCGAAATCTCGAACTTGTCCTGAGAGCTCGTGAGACTAGGTGCCCTGTATGGTCTTGTTCACAGAAACTGAGTAGACTGTGTTCAGTGTTCGCAAACATGTATCTTGTCAAGGAAATCACTTCCTTTTTCCCATCACACAGCTGTGGCTCTTTCACGAACTGCCCCGGCATCCCCCTCACAGAAGCTGGCGCAGATTAGGCGGCGAAAGAAAAAGACTAGGGACGACATGTTCTCGGAACTGATGGCCTACTCCAGAGCTGAGGCGGCCGAGCAGAGAAAGTGGAGGGAGACCCTATGTCAGCACCAGCGCTCACACAGCGAACGGGAGGACAGGTGGCGGCAGGAAGACCAGCAGGCGACTCAAACGCTGCTTGGGCTAATGAGGGAGCAAACGGACACGCTCCGGCGCCTTGTAGATGTTCTGCAGGACCGCAGGCAGGAGCAGAGAGCCCCCCTGAACTGTATCTGCAACCGCCCTCCCCCGCCACAAAGTCCTGTCCCCCCCTCACCCAAAATCACAAGAAGGAGGGGCGCTAGGGGCCGTGAAAACTGTCACTCCACCCCAGCAGAGCGCTCATGTACCAAACAGCTCTCATGCCATAAATTTTGAGAAGTGCTTCCCTTCCTGGATTACCCAGTCCCAAATCCAAGTTTCATCCCCCCCACTGTGTAGTTGAGTATTAAAAGTAGTTTGTTGTTATTCACTGTTTCCGTGACGTTTTTCTTGTCAGAAGACTTTGTGTGAAGGGGGGGAGGGTTTTTTTAATTGCATAGGACAGCCTCCATTACCAGGGTACAGACTTGGGGGCAGGATCAACAGCAGGACACACTCAGACTGCAGTCACTAGGCACCAGGGTCAGTCTGGGAGGTGTATGCTGCCCCGGGTCAGTCTGTGAGGTGTATGCTGCCCCAGGGTCCTAGCGCCTGCCATCCACAAATGGCAAGGCAGGCTGCCCTTACCATGCCCTTCCACCCTAGCCATGAGCCTCTCCGATGCCCTGAGCCCCAGCAAGAGCCCTCATCCACGGACACATACTCACCCTTCCCACACACCCTTCACCCCTTCCTACGCCCCAACCCCCATCCCAGAGTCTGCATCCAAACTCCGTCCCAAAGACGGCACCCCTCACTCCTTCCTGCAAACCCACCCCTTCCTGCACACCCACCTGCAACCGTCCTCCCCCCAGAGACCGCTGTAGGAGCAGGAGCCTGTCATTCCTCTAGTGTAGAAGCGGTCTGTACATCAGTGCACACCGTACCCACCACAGTCTGCGTCCATGTTTCAACCCTTGAACAGGAATTCATAATTAAAGAAAACTTTGTTAATAATCAGTGTTCCATTAATCAAAGTCTTGTAACAGCACTGCTGTTCTTGAATGTTTCCTTCACATTTTAAAACAGGAGGACAGAGTGAGGAAAACCCTCCTCATAGCCACCTGCTGTTTCAGGGAGCATTGGAAGGCTTCTGACAAGAAGTACTTATACCCTGAGCCTGACAGCGGATATCTCGATCAGATAGGACACCCTGCATTGAAAATGCTGCAGCATGAGTTTGAGCATCAGACAATGCCACCCTGTTAAGATATGCGGTGGGGGGGGGTGTTTGCTGACAAGATAACTTACTTCCGTTCCAGAACTTGGAATAGACAGAGGGCAAACTGTACAGGTGGCTGGGTAAGGAGGAGAGGAGTATGTGCAGTGTGGTTATGACCTAAGTTGGGGGTGCTCAAGGAAGTGAACTGTTGGCTCCGTGAGGACAGGCTACTCACTGCAGTGTGGTTACTGAGAACAGTTTTAGCAAAGCCGAGTTTTCTGTCCTAGCAGAGAGAAGCACCTTACAGCATTCCTAGTGCAGAGATTGATTCACTGCAGTTATCCTCAAAAAGAACAGGAGAACTTGCGGCACCTTAGAGTAACAAATTTATTTGAGCATAAGCTTTTACATGCTACTTCATGGGATGCATGCAGGGGATAATACAGGAGGAAGATATCTATCTATCTATCTATCTATCTATCTATCTATCTATACACAGAGAACATGAAACAATGCGTTGAGGGTCAGAAGGAGAGGCCCCGAGATAGGACAGACTCTTCTGCTGGGCTAAGAGAATAGCTGGAAAGATTAACAATATTGCTGGGTGGGTTAAGGATCCACTGTTGTGGCCCCTTGTGGTATGTAGTTAGTTTAGCTAGTTGAGTATCCTTTTCCTCTGTAGAGAAGCAAAGTGTGTGTTGTAAATGGCTTCTCTAGTTTTTGTAAAGTCCAGCCACGAGGAAGTTTGTGTGGAAGGTTGGTTTTTGATGAGAGTATCCAGTTTGGAGAGTTCATTCTTAATCTTTCCCTGTTTGCTGTATAGGATGTTGGTCAGGTGGTTCCGCAGTTTCTTTGAGAGTGTGTGGCACAATCTGTCAGCATAGTCTGTGTGATATGTCGATTGTAATGGATTTTTTACTTTCAGTCCTTTTGATATGATGTCCATCCGTTTGCATTTGGAAAGAAAGATGATGTCTGTCTGTATCTGTGCGAGTTTTTATGAAGTTGATGGATTTCCACTCCATACGGCTAAATTCAGTGCCTTGCATAATGACAGGTTTCAGAGTAGCAGCCATATTAGTCTATATTTGCACAAAGAACAGGAGTACTGGTGGTACCTTAGAGACTAATAAATTTATTTGAACATAAGCTTTCGTGGACTACAGTCCTCTTCATCGCATGCATGTAGTGGAAATACAGTAGGAAGATAGATATAGATATATAAAGACAGAGAACCTGAAACAATGGGTGTTACCATACACACTGTAATGAGAGTGATCACTTAAGATGAGCTATTAACAGCAGGAGAGAGAAGAACTTTTTGTAGTGGTAATCAAAACTTTATGGAATGACTCATACACTCCCAGTTTTTATTTAAGCCTAATGTAATGGTGTCCATTTGGCAAATTAATTCCAATTAAGCAGTCTCTGGCTGGAGTCTGTTTTGAAGTTTTATTGTTGTAATTTTGCGACTTTTAGGGCTGTAATCGAGTGACCAGGGAGACTGAAGTGTTCTCCGACTGGTTTCTGAATGTTATAATGCTTGACGTCTGATTTGTGTCCATTTCTTCTTTTCCGTAGAGGCTGTCCGGGTTGGCCAATGTACATGGCAGAGGGACATTGCTGGCCCATGATGACATTTATCACATTGGTAGATGTGCAGGTGAATGAGCCTCTGACAGTGTGGCTGATGTGATTAGGTCCAATGATGGTGTCCCCTGAATAGATATGTGGACAGAGATGGCAAAGGGCTTTGTTGCAGGGATAGGTTCCTGGGTTAGTGTTTTTGTTGTGTGGTCTGTGGTTGCTGGTGAGAATTTGCTTCAGGTTGAGGGGCTGTCTGTAAGCAAGGACTGTCCTGTCTCCCAAGATCTGTGAGAGTGATGGATCGTCCTTCAGGAGAGGTTGTAGATCCCCAGAGCAGTGCCGCTGATTGGAAGGGATATGTTGTCCCAAAATGTGAAATAGTTATGGGTGAGGAAAAAGCCACAAAGTTCGGCCCCCATGTTTGCCGTGACTTAGAACAACGCTTCCTCAGCTCTCGTCTCCTAACGCCCCTGCTTTCCTTGCGCTTGTTCTAAGTCACGGCAAACCTGGTGGCCGAACTTTGTGACTTTGTCCTCACCCATAACTAGTTCACATTTGGGGACAACATATACCTTCCAATCAGTGGCACTGCTATGGGGACCCGCATGGCCCCACAGTATGCCAACATTTTTATGGCTGACTTAGAACAACGCTTCCTCAGCTCTCGTCCCCTAACGCCCCTGCTCTACTTGCGCTACGTTGATGACATCTTCAGCATCTGGACCCATGGAAAAGAAGCCCTTGAGGAATTCCAACAGGATTTCAACAATTTCCACCCCACCATCAACCTCAGCCTGGACCAGTCCACACAAGAGATCCACTTCCTGGACGCTACAGGGTTAATAAGCGATGGTCACATAAACACCGCCCTATACCGGAAACCTACGGACCGCTCTACTTACCTACATGCCTCCAGCTTTTATCCAGACCACACCACACGATCCATTCTCTACAGCCAAGCTCTACGATACAATCGCATTTGCTCCAACCCATCAGACAGAGACAAAAACCTACAAGATCTCTATCAAGTGTTCTTATAACTACACTACCCACCTGCTGAAGTGAAGAAACAGATAAACAGAGCCAGAAGAGTACCCAGAAGTCACCTACTACAGGACAGACCCAACAAAGGAAGTAACAGAACGCCAGTAGCCGCCCCCTTATCCCTCAACAAAAACCTCTCCAGCACATCATCAAGGATCTACAAGCTATCCTGAAGGATGATCCATCACTCTCACAGATCTTGGGAGACAGGCCAGTCCTTGCTTACAGTCAGCTCCCGAACCTGAAGCAAATTCTCACCAGCAACCGCAGACCACACGACAAAAACACTAAGCCAGGAACCTATCCTTGCAACAAAGCCCCTTGCCAACTCTCTGTCCACATATCTACTCAGGGGAAACATCATAGGACCTAATCACATCAGCCACACTATCAGAGGCTCGTTCACCTGCACATCTACCAATATGATATATGCCATCATGTGCCAGCAGTGTCCCTCTGCCATGTACATTGGCCAAACCGGACAGTCTCTACGGAAAAGAAGAAATGGACACAAATCATTAAATAAGGCTTAAATAAAGACTGGGAGTGGATGGGTCATTACACAAGGTAAAACAATTTCCCCATGTTTATTCTCACCCCCCCCACAGACACACAAACACTGGTCTTCACAACTTCTTGTCACCTGCTGCAAATAGACCATTTTGATTACCACTACAAAAAGTTTTTTCTTCTCTTTGAATATATATCTATATCTATCTTCCTACTGTAGTTTCCACCTCATGAATCCGATGAAGTGGGCTCTAACCCACAAAAGGTTATGCTCAAGTAAATGTGTTAGTCTCTAAGGTGCCACAAGTACTCCTGTTCTTTTTGCAGATACAGACTAACACGACTGATGCAGTCCAGTAGCACTGGTTTTGAACGGAGAGAATGTAGATGGATTTTGATCCCCGATAGCAGCTGTTTCTTTGTGCTGGTATAGTATAGAGTTTGCAGGGAAGGCTCAGAACTGCAGTATAGTTTACCTGCCAGACATCATGTGGTGGAATTTGAAACGGCATGGCCACGGGGACCATCCCTGGTGCTGTTTAGTCTCTCATCTGGTGACTGCAGGGAAGACAAAAAGCAACAAACAGGAACTTAGTAATAGCTTTAAAAAGAAGGAAGTTTCAGAGTCTTTGCTATGATGAGACATCAGGGACAAATGGCTTTTTCCTTCTATTTTAAATGGATTTCTTTGTACAAAGCCCATTCCCCATGGTATTAGCATTGTGTGGTGTATAGATACCCATAGAACTATAACCAGCTATGGTACAACAGCCTCCTCTGAGACAATATTTAGAAAAGGATAGGAATAAAAACCCCGATGGAAGCCTCTCTCCTGTGTTTCAATGAACTGGGGAGAGCATTCCATGAAGATGATCTGCTGGAAACTGGGAAAAGAGATGATCTGAGAGAGAGTTGGAATGTCCCTTGGCTGTGGGTCCCCAGGAAGAAATAGGATCCTGCTTGATCTTTTACATCCTCTCTCCCTCCCCTTGGGCACCAGTCATTGCTACTTACTTTAAAGGCGGGCTGGACCCATGGATTTCCATGAGGAGCCTGAAAGAGAAGGGAAAGCAGAGTTAATGTCACACAACCTAGAAGTATATTAGTCTGCTAAACATCAAGTGTTTTGGGAGAGGGGTTCCTTCTCAAATCTTGACACATTCACTTGGTATAATTTCCGCCTAGAAGACCTACAGGCGCTCACGCAGCTCCCTTGATTTTAAAGTGGTGTTAGAAAAAGAAATCACCTTAGTGACTGAAGTGCTGAATTCCTCATTCTCGTCTTCATTAATGACTGTACATATTTCTCAGTTATCCCTGCCCATAATAACTCAGCAAAAGATGGTTTGCTCTTTCTTATACTATTTACATCTCATGTGTACCAAACACCCTTAGTGATTTGGTTGTAAAGCATCACTTCTCTTTAGAGCAAAAACCAATCCTGGCAGTGTAAGGAAGGAAACAATGCTGAGAAAAGTGAGGCTGGTTTGATACTAATTATGTTGCATCTCCTGCAAGCAGACAGATCTCCCTTGTCTGTCTCCAAATGGCCACTGGTGGTAGCTGCCTAGCATGGGAATAGAGAACTGCTGTGGAGGGCATGTCAAGCTGTGGGGTTGGATGTTTGCAAGTTCTCTTCCACCTCCCCCTATCGTATAATGGCAGTGGGTCCCACAGTCAACATTTCATCCTCTTTGTCTTCTCTGAAATATAGTTCTAGTTTATTGTGGCTGGAAATGCAGGATGTGGTCTCCAAAGAGGCACAAGGAGATTTTAAGAAGCACTAAATGTTTCATAATCGTTCAGCAAACTGAATGCTGCTGCTGCTGCTGCTAAAAAAAAAAAAAAAAGACATCCTCTGAAAAATGCAAGAAGGTGCAGCAAACAGCACATTCAGTCATCCAGTTCAATCCTCCCCTAGAGAACTGTAGAAATCACTTACCTCCTGACCCTCTGAAAGGAGAGGAAGTAATATGGCTGCTCTTTGGCTGCGCAGAGTTGCTGAAAAAAGAGAGATGGCATTCATTAGATGGGGAAGACAGCTGCTACCGAATTGGTTTGAGCTCAATAGCTTGTGCTTCAGAGGGACTTGACATTAAGAGTGGACCAAGCTGGGGTGTCTGTAAAATTAACGGCAATTATTGCATTCTCACATGGTGCTGCTGGCCAGTTCCCAGCCCTCTCCATTCTTCTTTCCGAAGCCCACCATCCAATGGGCTAAAGTGAGGCATGAGAGGGTGTGAGTCATGGAAAGTCCACACCACATTTAAGAGTTGACATGTTTTTATTTCTGCTCCTCGTCATCTAGAGCTCACTTGCCACATTGTCCCTTTAGGGGCACCCTGTGACTCTGTGCAACTTCAGGGTGTTCACAGCTCCCCTCCACCCTCCCTGGCCTGTAGCTACAAGCTCACAGACAATCCTGTAATCTTCCCCAGCGGATATTAATGGAAAGATTCCATAGTTGTTTCTTGGATGCTACCATTTTTGTTCAAACTCCTCCACCTAACTCTCCTTTTCAGTTCTTAGTTATTCAGGATAGTAAGGAACAGGGCAGATCCAACTGCAGACCTTGGCAGTTAACTTGTTTGCCATAGCAATGACTGAGCCATCGAAGCATTGCACAAATGATATAATAAAGAAAAGACATTTCCCACTCAGCAAAGGAAAGGGATAGGAGAGAATAGGACTATCACTACACAGATAGTAGCAGGATGAGGTTGGGAGGGAGGAAAAGGACTGTTTGCATTGCAAGAAGATGTTAAGAGGAGAAAGAATGGTTGGAGCCTGTTGGTGGTCAGACAAAACCCCATCTTTCTTAAAACAACTGCAGAGAATTTGTCTTGTGAGTGCATTTTTTTAGAAGGGTGGCAACCGTATTCCATGTCTGCACTCAAAACCTTGTATGTATATGTTGTGTATTTGGTTGTCATGGTTTTGTTGCTATGGCAACAGAGTTAGATTATTATGGGTTAGCTCAACCGGTTTCAACCGGTTGAGGAGCTCTCTGTATATATGTAAATAAAATGGAGGTTTTGGTTAGCTGCCTGCTCTCTGGCCTCAAGTGATTGCTTCCTACACCGGCTGCCCCAAGGATATAACAGTATATGTACATCTACCCACTTGCCCTCCCTCTCCATGTGCACACAGACAAAGAATACTAATGCTCACTCTCTGGCAGAGGGTCCACTCTCTTCCAGCAAAGCTCTGTACTGGCTGTAAATCTGTGCCTCTGACAGACCGGGGGCAGGAAAAGGAAGGTCATTTCTTAAAGAGGCCCAGGAGGGAGCACTCATCCTAAAATAAAATGAACGGAAAGGAAATATTAGCATCAGAAGAACAATTCCCTTCTGTATCTCCTGCTTCCCCATATGATATGATCCATGTTAACACCATCACATGATCCCACCTCCCAGTAAGATCCCTGTTAATCCAATTTCCTTCCATTTTCAAATGAAAGCCGTATTTTATTAACTAGCAGAAATATCAAAGCCTATTTTGGAAAGCCATCTCCTAAGTATCTCAAAAGTCTCATATCACGTAATTGGGCGAGAGACTCACTGGTGTTCCTCTCCAATGGCTGCCTAACCCCTCCATGGCCTTCAGCCATCACAGCAGGTGCTTTGTTCCATCACACCTTAGTAACTCAGTCAGAGATTAGGGGTCTATTACAGGAGTGGGTTGCTGCGGTTCTGTGGCCTGCAATGTGCATGAGGTCAGATCACGATGATCCCTTCTGACCTTAACATCTGTGAGCTATTGTTGTTGCTCTTGGTCACAAAGGGAGAAAACTCCATCTCATCAGGGAGGAGGTAGGACGTTACTCAGAGGCATTGAATCTTAAGGAATATTCTCCTTACAAGTGATTATTGGGCTCTTTAAAGGAACTGTCTGTTGCTCCTTGCCCAGACTGGACAGTAGAAATGGCTTGATAAAGACCCTGACAACATAGTAGTTGTCTTCCTCACCTTGAGCCTACCCTACAGTCTACAGTGAAACACAGACAGTGAAACTGTCATCAACCTAGAGATGCGAGTACTTCATTTTCTGTCCCTGACCCCCTTCTTTCTCCTCTTTGAAGAGGAGCCTCATCACTTGAAAAGCGGGTCCAATGCTGAGGGCCTGAGCCCTCCCAGAGTATTTAAAACCCAGACTTGACTGGGGTCTAGGCAGGATAGAGATCTCTGCCCGTGGAAGTGTTTTTCAATGAGTGCTGCATCCACCCTTTCCGAATGGTGGGAGTTCGGCTCCCCAAAGTGCTGGATACTCAGGTGAGGAGGAAGCTGATCCCAGAATTACCTGCTGAATGAGGCTTGATATGCCTTTGTGGCACATAAGGAGCCTTCACTGGGCATAAAGAAGGCAGTGAGGGGCCAGAGGGATGCAGCAAATTTACTTTGGAGATGGGGTCTGGCCCTCGATGGCGCCTTCATCCTAAATAAAATGGAAACAACAAAATATTAGCAGTGAGTTCCCGATAATAATAAAGTATCAATAAGCACAGCAATTTAGGGACAGTGCTAGAAGGAAAACAGTGAAGAGTAGAGGAGCTAAATCATTGCTGACTCTAATATTGAACGGGAAACCCCATTGAAAATAGTGGCTTAATGCACCTTTCAGGTACCTAGAAAAAGGATATTGAGGAACGGGATCTCTGAGAGGAATCCAGACATTCAGCAACACAACAGTCAAGAGATTAAGAAGGAGACAGATTAAGAAGGAGACATGATTCGTTCTATACTAAGAGCTGCCTGCAGGGTTATCTGGGAAGCTGTCAGCCTCTGTGCCATTCGGAGACTGTTGGCTTAACTATGCGACTTTAACACTCATCTTTCCCGACCGCCCACACGATATAATGTGTGTAATGCAAAACTCTTTTCTTACCAAGAATCCAGCGTTGATTTGACGTAATCCATCCTTTTCTGATGGTACTCCGATTGTAACTGGATAAAAAGAGACATTCACACTAGACATTAATCAAATTTTCTAGGGAGTTAAACGGCAATCTCTGACAAAAGGAGTAAATTGCCTAGAATAGGAATTGAGGTTCCATCACTGGAGATCTTGAGAAATGACTTAAATTAGTGTATTCTCTATTTTCCACAATGTAGATGATCTTGTAAGAGAGTTCCCTTTCATGTACTTTCTCGATACTGCTTTGCTTTGTACTGAGTTTATTTCTTCAAACCATCAGAAAGGGCTGTGTTTACTTCTGATGGTCCATGGAGAATAGATAAAGAAGAACGGAGTTAGTTGAATTGATGGGAGATTCATATAGTGGAGAATCTTAAATGATGTGGGTGGAGGTAGGAGGGGTAGAGTCGATGATCAGCCAAATTCCACCCAAACCTGATCAGCAAGGAAGCTACTCAGGAAAGGGTATGTTTCTCATCATGACTGTCATCTTGTTTTATTATCACTGTACTCTGCAGGAGCAAAATCCATAGATGCTCTGGTGATTGGTAATACATACAAACCTTTGATCACTAGCTAGGGAAGGGATTAGAATCGACATTCGAAGGACTTTCCCCCAGGTGATTATCACCTCATAAATGACACAGGACAGGAATTTATCCAGCAATGATGTGATTTGTGCAGCTGGGCCTGGTAGTCAAACTGTTTCCATATCTCTCATACAACAGAAATATGGAAATCCTTCTCTTCAGAAGCCCCCAGTGAGCAAGTGTGACAATGGACTGCTCTGCTAGTTCCTTCAGGCGAAGTCCAAAATTAGGCTGGTAGCCCTTGGAAAGGCATGTAGCTTTTTTACCCCACACACCAGCTGCTTTTTCAATTCAGTTAATGTCCCACAAAATAAATGACAAGCCAGCATTTTCAACCAAGAGTGAAATAACTCCTCTGCCTCGCTGTGGCCGTTAACTCTCCCAGAGCCCTTATGTAAAGAAACGTCATAATATGCAGCCCTAGGGGCTGCATTCCAGCATGTGCGCTTTGACCAGTCCTTTCCCAGATGTACCCATCATGCACCACAGAACTGGATAACACACAGGGTGCTGCCCTCAGATCATCTAGGAGCTGCTTTAGGTATCTCATGAGTATATTTGAAATCCCTGACCCAGGAAGCGGGCAGAACTTCTAAAATAGCTACAATTCAGCAACCCACTAATCAGCTCTTCCTGATACAAAGCTGAGCACTGACCTGAGCTGAATGCACTGATGGCTGGTCTTGGGCCAGGGGACTTCATAATGAGGGGTGTGCCATGCCAACCAGGTCTGATCTCCATAAAAGGGCAATGGACATACAGCCTTGCCCTGCCTACACAAGCCTTTGTGATCATAGGGCCCTCTCTAGAGACTAGTCCAGTCAAAGCCCAATAGGAACTTACAAAAGTGTTGGTGTCTTTAAGGAAATATTGATAAATGTCCTTAAAGACCGAACTTTTCAAGAATGACTTTTTTGATACTAGTCAAAGTGCCTGCACTCAGCTAGCAACCAACTTGCTTCCAAGATTCTTAAAAGTGGCAACAATTATTAAGCCAGAATGTACACTGTGGAGTAGATAACTATTATCTCTGTTTTAAAGATGGATAAACAGAGACTCAGTGATGATATTAGGATATTTATCAGCTATGAAAGAAATCACTTCCTGTTTATATGAATAAATATAGATGATATTAATAACATTTTCTACACTAAGGGTGTGATTGAGAGTTCACTGGAGTCCATAGGGTCACCACTGAATGAATGCAATTGGTTTAGAATTAGCCCCTTAGATAACAAAACATTGTGCTTTCAAGGACCTCAAAATGCCAAAGAATAATTAATTCATAACTTTTTAAATACTTACCATTATCCCCGTTTTCAGGATGAATAAAGTGAGACACCTCAAAGGTCGAGGATTGCCAAAATTAAAGTTAATCAATGCCTGAATTGAGTGAGGAGTTTTGCTTAATCCCTAATCTACCCACCAGAGCCCAAATGAGTGAGAATTCCTGCTGAATCTCCAGATGTAGTACAGCCCCACCACACAGACCCACCATGTGGACATTTCCTGAAAGCCACAATCTGATTAAAGTCAATGGGATTTTGGATTTTATTGTCCAAATGTATCAGTGAGCAGAGAACTCTGACTGACTGTACTATAGTTGGACTCACCATGCCAGTGGACATTCTGCTAAAATTGCTCACATGCTGAGTTACAAGCTTGTATTTATTCCTTGTGTGTTACATGGGCATAGTGTAGCTTGACAAGGACAGAAGAAATGTTTTAAGAACTCCCTAACTAGTCTGAGACCCCTGTGAAACCACAACTCAATTAGTATATAGCTTACACTGCTGTGTTACATTGGCCATCTGAAAAAATTCACTTACTTCTATCACAGGCCTGTCTGCCAAGTCTCACACTGATTGAAATATCCCTCAGCGCCAACCAGTTCTCCCAGAGGCCAAGCTGAGCACTGACTTGAGCTCAGTGCCCCAATAGCTATGTGTGAGCCCGGTGATGCCATAATGAAAGCTGTACCACAATCGCCATGACAACTAGGTGCTAACTCCTACCAAGGGAATATATTGGGTCTTATGTATGTGTGCATCCCTGCTTGGTCTGCCCAAGTTTTTGTCATTATCTTGCCCTCTCTAGCCCAGAAAGAGGATAAAAGCCCAAATGTTAAGGAGATCTGAGAGTGATGCTTCTTTCGTTCAAGTGACCGAGGCCCTTTTTTTGAATTTATGATCCTGAGAGCTTAGCACAGGGAGCATAAAGTACCTGGCTTCTGTTGTGTCTGTCTGCATTCAGCCTCCGATTTAGTAACCTCTGGGACAATAGTTAATTCTAGCGGAGTTTGGAAGAGGAGCTTGAGAATCAGGAGAGCTGGTTTCCCATTGTAGTTATGCTCCTGGTTGTCTGTGACTTGCCAAAGTTACTGAACAACCCTGCCCCAGGGATAGAATGGGGATAAAAGCACCTAGTCTCTTCTTTTTAGGTAAAGCAGTGTGTTTTTCATTCCTAGGATGCTTTGGGGGAGGGCCAAATAATTATTTTGTGCTATAGGGGTGCATTGAGAGCAGAGTTAAATTGATTTGGATCACTGGTGAGAAGTAGGGAGAGGGGTTTGGCCCAATCTATGAATCTTCTCTTAATTCTATTGATTACTTCAGAATTCCCAGTTCTCTCTCTGAGGTTTGACAGGTTCTTGTCCCAAGATCAGGCCTAGTATGATTAAAATTCCTATTTAGTTGGGAACCCTGATGTGCACAGTTGCAACACTTACATTTTAGGAACCCTTCCGCATTTACAGTAGTTAATACATTTAGCAAAGTCACAAACACTCTAACCCAGCAAGGTAGATAGAGGTGATACAGAATGTACATCTGAACATCCATATACTCACACCATCCTTGGAGAACAACCTGATATGCTAGCCATCACCTTCCTTATCATCACCAGTGGCTATCATCCTAGTATCTCCCAAGGGCTACATTTCTCTTTCCTCCTGCAGGCAGGCTGGCTAACAACTTTGATCATATGTTATGCTGATGCCACTATGTCCCATGTATATTCAGTGGGAGTTTCGTGCCCCTTCCTTATTTGAATGTCCTCGCTCTGCTCACGTTGGGTTGCCCTTCTCCTCTAGGTTAGTTTATTAACGATCTCAGCTTTTTGTAAGAGACATCAATTCGTTGCCATGGCACTGTTTTGGTCAGACTTCTGCAGATGTTCTATCCTAAGATATCCAAAAGCTGGTGTTAGCTCATGTTCGTGTGGGTCGCTGGTGTTGTTATGGACCGACTTCTCCCTTCAAACTCTGTTCCCAGTTCCCCCAAACTTAAGGGCAACCGTTCAGCCATTTATCTGAGCCAGACTTGGAAGGCTTCAAGCCTTATGCTAACTGCTGCAGCCAGTGTCTTGTAGGCTAGAGGCCTGTAGGTTCCTTGTGTTACTGCCAAATAAAATAAATGCTAAAGCTGGTTCTATGGGCTACAAGAGGGAGAGTGAATTTCCTTTTTGTGATTGGGGTGAGTTTGGGGGAGTTGGAGGAGTTGCTTTTTTTAGGAGTGATTTTTTTTTTTTTTTTTTTTTGGTGGGAGGGGAAGTTGAATTAGTTTTGTCTGTTTGGGTGATGATTTGGGTGTGGTTGCTAGGAGAGGCAATGGCATTGTCTTTTGTTACTCCAGAGTGTAGGGCTGGGAGCTGAAATGGGTTTAATTGCTAGGACATGTTTGGCTTGCATTAGCCCCAAGAGAAACACACATAATAAAGCCTCTATAATCAAAGCCTCTACAATAAGCACGTTTTTATGTCCTTTGGGGCTAATGCAAACCAAACAGTTTGGGGATCCTTCGTTTGTTTAGGAAGTAGGGCTGTCAAGAAATTAAAAAAATTAGTTGCGATTAATTGCGGTGTTGAACAATAATAGAATACCATTCATTGAAATATTGTTGGATGTTTTCTACATTTTCAAATATATTGATTTCAGTTACAATGTAGAATACAAAGTGTGCAGTGCTCAGTTGATATTTTTCATATTTTTCTAACAAATATTTGCACGGTAAAACCCAAAAGAAATAGTAATTTTCAATACCTCATACAAGTACTCCTACAAGTACTGTAGTACAATCTCTTTATCATGAAAGTTAAACGTGCAAATGGCACCGTTGCAGCTGGCGTCGCAAGATAGTTACATGCCAGATGTGCTAAAGATTCATATGTGCCTTCATGCTTTGATCACCATTCCAGAGGACGTACATCCATACTGATGACGGGTTCTGCTCCATAATAATCCAAAGCAGTGAGGACTGGCGCATGCTCATTTTCACCACCTGAGTCGATACCACCGGGAGAAGTTTGATTTTCTTTTTTGGTGGTTTGGGTTCTGTAGTTTTTGCATCAGAGTGTTGCTCTTGTAAGACTTCTGAAAGCATGCTCCACGCCTTGTCCCTCTCAGGTTTTGGAAGGCACTTCAGATTCTTCAGCCTTGGGCTTGAGGTCTGTAGCTATCTTTAGAAATCTCACATTGGTACCTTCTTTGCATTTTGTCAAATCTGCAGTAAAAGTGTTCTTACAACGAACAACATGCTAGGTCACCATCCGAGACTGCTAGAACATGAAACATAGGGCAGAATGTGGGTAAAACAGAGAAGGAGACATACCATTCTCCCCCAAGGAGTTCAGTCACGAATTTAATTAAGACATCTTTTTAAGGAGCGTCATCAGAATGAAACCATGTCCTCTGGAATGGTGGCTGAAACATGAAGGGGCATACAAATATTTCGGACATCTGGCACATGACTATCTTGCAACACCGGCTACAACGGTGCCATGCAAATGCCTGTTCTCCCTTTCAGGTGACATTGTAAATAAGAAGTGGGCAGCATTATCTCCTTTCAATGTAAAAATACTTCTTAGCCTTAGGGATTGGCTGAACAAGAAGTAGGACCGTGTGGACGTGTCAGCTCTAAAGTTTTACATTGTTTTATTTTTGAGTGCAGTTATTTTTTGGAACATGCCTCTACACCTGTAAGGTGCACTTTCATGACAGAGATTGCACTAGAATACTTGTATGAGGTGAATTGAGAAATGCCATTTCTTTTGCTTATCGTTTTACAGGGTACATATTTGTAATAAACATAATAATAGAACGCGTGCTGTAATCAAAATCAATCTATTTGAAAATGTAGAAAACATCCAAAATATTTAATAAATTTCAGTTGGTATTCTATTGTTACGAGTGCGATTAAAACTGCGATTAATCACGATTTAATTTTTGTGAGTTAGGATACGAATTTCCCCTTAACAGCACACTAGGATCACCTAGTCCCAGCGGTTTATCTGGTATCATCTGGGTCCTGACGTGTTCTTCTTTTACCTATAAAAGAAATAATAGAAAAATCTTCTCACTTCTCTCGGGAGTCCAAACATTCGATTAACAACTAGGTACACAGTTATATTTGCAATTCTTTTCAGAATCTTCCTCCTATTACTTTAGTTGAGAGACGTGAAACCATTTTGATGCCCCCTTTTTCTATCTATCTATCTATCTATCTATCTATCTATAGATAGATAGTGGGACTGGCTTTATTTTATCTGTCACTCTTGTGGGTGCAAGATCCAATTTAGTTTTATTCTCTTTTTTAATATTGATCACATTTCTCAGGGCTATTTTATTAGTTTCTTCTTTCTTTTTACCTAGTCGAGCCTAATGAATACATTTTCATTTTTAATTTGATATCTTTCACTTTCAATTGATTGTTAATTTGGGGTAATATTTCTTAACTAAACTAGTATCTCTTAACAATCCCAATTTTTTTTTCTCAAGATGCTTCTGGAGCTGTAATGGTTGTGCTCTTTGTGTTTGTTGGTTGGGTTTTTTTTTGTTTGGGTTTTTTTTTTTTTAAATAGGGGCACGGTATATTCTTGTTGTCCCGCTTTTATTCTCTGAATGCTTTGGTTAGTATACAAGGTACATACCTGTACCTATACATGACATTTTCTGTTTTAATTCTTATGTCACTAGGTTTTCTAACATGAAAACACACTTCCGTCTTCCAAATAAACAAAGGTTTTATCCCCTCCTAGTGTAAAAAGTAAATTACATTCCTCTTATTCATCAATACACATTGGATTTTTGGTATCCCATTCCTCATTTTAAAACAACACTACGCATCTTCTTTTCCAAAGCTTTCTTTTATTAAATATAGTTTGTTATTTAAACAAATAATGAAAGAACAATTGTAACAATATACACAACTAGTAAAAATGTGTAACTTTCCAGAGAACCTTTATTTACTAAATCAATTGTAACATTGAGGTTTTGTTTAATATCAATACCGATAACACCATAGTTTCCTATGCTCTTTAACAAAAATCATCCTTTTAAATCTTTTGTCCCTATTTGGAATCTCATAAAAGAACTTAAGGGGACTAAACTTCTATATCCATTGATCCCAAATATTGTCTTCCAGGATACTGGGGAATCATTTCTAAACATTCATTGGTTACTATCTGGGACACTTCGATGAGAGCAAGTGGCCTCCCTATTCAGATAGCACCACTGGCTATAAACACCTTCCTCAATGACTACTTGAGTCATTGGCCTTCCCCACTAATCCACCATGAGCGGTGCTACTATTCCTGGACATAGTTTTAAAGAGGGGGTGCTCTTTAAATAAACAGAATCCGTAAACTGTACCAATCCTTGCCTGCTCCTGGAACTCCTGGTCCATTCTTCTGAATTCTTTTCTTTTCTGGTAATTCCTCTATCCTAAGTAAAGACAGAGAATTGGGATTACTTACTAGTCTAACTGCAAGACTTCTAATGATAACTAGATAATTTGATTATTCTTTTTAAACAACTATACACTCCATTATTTTTAAATGGAATTTTATTCTCTGCTTTATTAAATCCTTGTAATATTTTCCATTAGTAAGCTTCACATCTTTTGTAGGGCTCCCCAGGTATCCCGATGAAAATATGCCATCGGCATGATCTTGTGTTGACCCTGGAGAGCTTGGGGGCATCTGGCCTCCGTAGGCTACTCCTCTGATGGTGGGGTTCAGCTCCCTTCTGATCTGCTCAGCTTCGAGCAGCTCGGCAGTGGATAGATAACCTGTCAGTTTGGTCCCTTCTCTCATATCACAATAGTCGCTTCCAAACCAAACTCCTGAATGAATCAAGGGCTCTCCATTTTCCCCTATTAGAACTTTGACCTTCCCTTTATTTTGTTGGCCCCCTCTTTGCTGAGGACCATTGTCAGAAACTGATACCTTCTCAATCTTCCTTTTCGGGGATGGCCGCTCTTTCTTTTGTATTTTGGACTGTACTGAACCCAGTCAGCCACACTGGTTAATCACTGCAGAGAAGAATTGTATAGGTCATCAAGGGCCCCAGCAAAGTACGCGTACTAACAGGACACTAATTTTACACTTGTTCCATCGAGTCACAGGTATTTTCAGTGTGGGCACGGGTGACCCTAAAAATAGTGTTTCACCCTGTTATGTTGTATTTGTCTCCTGTTTAAGATAATTATTGTGTGGAACATATTCTTATGTGTTTGTGTTATTTCTTGGAAGTCTCCAACTATCTGGCAAGTAAGTGGAGATTACTCTGTAGGTGGAGTTTTCTGCCCAAGCTGCCCTGGTGACCCGGCCAGGAAAAACCGCTAAGCTTTTATTTAACCAGATGAAACATGCAGAGTTTCTTATAAGGTTAATTTCTTGAACAGTTTGTTATCACAGAAGCTAGATTCCAAGGTTACCCAGATACAAAGCTTTGTAGTATTAGGGGATTGTGTTGAGTAGACGGACGGAGAGAAGGAAACATTAGACAATTAGCAAAATATTTCCAAAGGAGGCAAACGTTAGAGACTTAATTTTCAGAATTGATCCTAGTTACCAACTTGAAAAAACTGAAAATGTGTGGGGGTTTTGTTTTTAAATTGACAAAATTGTTCGTAATCTGCCTTCTAATGGAACCTGGGTGAAATACTGGATGTCGGGAGGCTACAACACTCCCTAAAGCAATGAACCAATAGCTAACTCTCTGAAGGTGAAACTGTGAGTAAAAAGCTGCAGTGCACCACTAATCCAGGAGCAGACTGTCCCATATGTTTACTGGGAAATCTCGTGGGATGCCCCTGCCAGACAATGCCTTTGTCTATTTTTTAAAATTTTCCTCTGTGTATTGAAGGAGAGGTCTGTCTCTTTAAAGCATACAGTACCTCCATTCTCGTCTTCCTGCAGGGAATGTGCCAAGAAGCAAGAGTTGCTGCCCCATATTTATGGCAGCAGCACCTCACGTTACCCCAGAATGCACTGCAGGGGCTGCAGCCAGAGAAGGAAGCTGCCTGAGCCCTGTGCAGAGTGGATCCTCCCAGCAGCCTGGGGAGGGTGGAGGCAAAGGGCTGCCTGTGTCTCATCTGAGTCCTGATGGGGAATGGAGAATTTGAGCCCGGCAGGTGGCTGGGCTCAGGATGTTCCCTGCAACAGTAGCTGTCTTCTGGCTGATGGAGGGTGGGTGACAAGGCTGTGATGGCTGATGAAGCAGTGGAGAGTAGCAAGTAGCCCAGGACTTAGCCATGAAAAGGAGTGCAAATAACTTCGGGGGGCGGGGAGAGGAGGAAATAAATATGGATTTTGATTGCAGGGGATGAGTTTTTTGGGGAGGGTATTGCAATTTTTTAGGTCACTGGGATGTGTTGAGGCTGGAGGTTTTGTTGATTTTGCTGACAGGGTATCTGATAGCCCCCCTGTAGTGAGCAATCTATTCATGAATCCATCTGGGGGACCTGACAGGAGGTTTTTCAGTCTCCCTCTTCTTGTGGAAGTGATTTGGAATGCACACCTCTCCCCATGCTTAACGGTGGACACCAGGCTGCTGGGAAGTCCTTCACTCCACTTCCCAGCACTCAGAGAGGGACACTGGACTGTGATTTGGTTCTCTGGCCAGGGCTCGTATGGGGCTTGGTGTCGATGAAAATTCGAGAGATGCAGACAAATCAAGTAAGCCCAGAGAAGACAGCTGGGATTCTTGTACAGGACTTGAAGTGTCTGGTCAGGTGCTTTAGAAAGATGCATGGACCTACTCACCAGGTGGGGCATTCCTGATGATCATGTCCATAAAGGAGCCATCACTGAACTGTGTCTTTGTAGACTGCATGACGATGATTTAGTAGGTTGAAGAGGGAGGGAAAAATTGTTACTGACGCCCTCCTAGGAGTTGTTTTTCCTGTTTGGTGTGAAGTGTGGCACTGTGGATTCTTAATAAATATCCCATGTTACGGGACGGTAGGAGGAATAGGAAAGAAGAGCAGAAAAGCATTAGATTTAAATTTTCCAGAAATTCAGGAAGGTAGCTTGTAAATATCCACATTCGAATTTGTCCAGGAAACCTGAGTTAATGTGAACATTCCAAGTGGCTGATTCAGGAACCATGGTAATGAGTCCTTATTTGTCAAGAAGGCAGCAAAAGTGATGCTCGTTTGGAGAGCATGTTGGCCTTGCAGTTTCCTTTATTCAACTTTCCTGTGAACAGAGTGCTGCTCTTTGAAGCACAGTTGAATTTTTACACCAGTCTTTCTCTGCCCTGCAGTGGAGTGGGAACATAGAGCGGAGGCTGTGCTCTGTCTCAGAGAACTGAAGCCTGCGTGTTCCCACCCTGAACCTCTCAAGAGGTCACATGTGGGTATTTGCCTCTTCAGGGGAATAACTCTTTGTCTTAGTTCTCATGGGTGCGTTTATGAGGTACGTTGTGAGGTTTAACGAGCACTCTAACACCACTTCTGACAACACTGGTGACCCCAACCGCTGATCTGGTGAGTATGCGAACCTGCCGTGGTAAGAATCGCAATCCAACACGGCAGCAAACCTCAAGCTAGGGAACCCCCTGATCCCCTCCCTTTTTTTCCCCACGGAGTTTGCTAACTCCTGGACCCGCTGGATTGCCAGTAAAGGGGGTCCATATGAATTTAAAAAAGAGAGTGGGGAAACATGGACTGGCATATGCAGAGCAATGGTAGAAACCGAGGCTCTGAGAAATAGTAATAAAAGTAAAAAAGCAACAATTTTGCAACTCATGTCTATGGTAGTGAGATGGCTTAAACAGCATGCTGGCATGCTGGCCAAACAAGAAACAGAAAAAACAGGAGAAGTAGAAGAGGTAACCCGGGCAGTCGAGCACTGGAAAGCCCAAGCTCTTTCAGCAGGGCAACAGGCAGTCCAGACTCATGATATGCTCGAGCAAGTAAAGCAGGAAAACAAAAAATTGGAGACAGCTGTAGAAAACCTGCAGAAGCAAAAAGTGCCATCCCCTAGTGTTCAACGTACTTCAAGTACTGTTACGGTGCCTGAAGAATGGGGACAGAAGTGGGAAAAGGTGGCCCTAGAAAAATTAAAAGATGAAATGGGGTCCACTGCATTGCAACCATCACCTTATGATAAAAACCAGGTTCCAGTTAAACTTAAACTGGAACCTAGACTGGTGCCTGTCAGAATGAGACAAGTAAGTGCACAGAAGGAAAGAGTAGCAAACAATACTCTCACTGAATTGGTAAATCAAATGAAGGAAAAAATGGAACAATTCGCAGAGCACATTAAGAGACAGGAGCTGCGACTCGATTGCAGGGGAGTGAATAAAAAAGAATTTCAAAGTAAAAAACTGAAATTAAGTGGGTTGACACCTAGAATTGATGCATTAACACATGGAGTTGCCCAAAAACAGTTAACTGCAGCAAAAAAGGGCACTCCCACTATCCATTTGGCATGCACACAAAAGCAACAGACACTGGGGGAACAAATTCAGGTTTTACAAGAGCAGGAAACTACCCCCAATCTCCTCTCAGAGCCAGGATAAAAACACTTCAACCTCCCTGGCCACACAATAGCAGATCTTAAGGTGGCCATCGTGCAGCAAAAAAACTTCAGGACCAGACTTCAAAGAGAAACTGCTGAGCTTCAGTTCATCTGCAAATTTGACACCATCAGCTCAGGATTAAACAAAGACTGTGAATGGCTTGCCAACTACAGAACCAGTTTCTCCTCCCTTGGTTTTCACACCTCAACTGCTAGAACAGGGCCTCATCCTCCCTGATTGAACTAACCTCGTTATCTCTAGCTTGCTTCTTGCTTGCATATATATACCTGCCCCTGGAAATTTCCACTACTTGCATCCGACGAAGTGGGTATTCACCCACGAAAGCTCATGCTGCAAAATGTCTGTTAGTCTATAAGGTGCCACAGGATTCTTTGCTGCTTTTACTGAGTTAATGTGAACATTCCAAGTGGCTGATTCAGGAACCATGGTAATGAGTCCTTATTTGTCAAGAAGGCAGCAAAAGTGATGCTCGTTTGGAGAGCATGTTGGCCTTGCAGTTTCCTTTATTCAACTTTCCTGTGAACAGAGTGCTGCTCTTTGAAGCACAGTTGAATTTTTACACTAGTCTTTCTCTGCCCTGCAGTGGAGTGAGATCATAGAGCGGAGCCTGTGCTCTGCCTCAGAGAACTGAAGCCTGCGTGTTCCCACCCTGAACCTCTCAAGAGGTCACGTGTGGGTATTTGCCTCTTCAGGGGAATAACTCTTTGTCTTAGTTCTCATGGGTGCGTTTATGAGGTACGTTGTGAGGTTTAACGAGCTCATGTGTGGGAGGCACTTTGAAGCTGAACCGTGGCCTGAGGTTCTGCATGCCCCCCATTCCCGTTCTTCTCATGCCAGATTTATAACTGAAGAATGGTTACTCTGCAAAATGATGGCTAATGACCTCCTGTTGCAGTATTTGTGCTCCTTCTTTGTGCTTTACTACGACTACTAGCACCTCAAGAAGAGGACAGCCAAGGGAATAAAGTGCTTTGCTGAGGGTCCAACTTCTCCCAGCATACTGCAGAGCTGCACAGGTGTAGTGTAGTGTAGTGTAGTGTAGTGTATTGGAAACAATACAGGATGAGAACAGCTTCCAAAGCTCATGCCTTCTTACAGGTTCTCACCAGCACGTTGAGAAGGAGTAGAATGAAGAAGGCAGATTCTCCAGCAGTAGAAAGAAACAGAGATACCAGAGAAAGAGTTGTTTTATTAAATGATGGGCTAAGTGTAGAGAAAAAGAAAATGAATGTGTAATATTCTAGACCTTTCTGTTTGGTGGAACTTTTTGCAAGTAGGCACTTTTTAATATTTCTTTGAAACTGATATACAAGGGGCAGTATGACAAAAACATAGAAACTACCTTCGGTATTTGACCATTTGCAAGGCTTAGCCAACTTTCCCTGTAACCTGAGCGTGGCTACCGGCTGACATCTTTATCAGACAGGACATCCTATGTTGACAATGAGGCAGTGTGAGCTCTAACATCAATTAATACCATGCTGTTGAAGAGGCAGTGTTACCGCCAAAATGGATGTTGGGGCACTGCTATAATCTGCCTATTGCCCCCTTAGTCTCTTCTTCCCAAGATAAAAGTTTCCTAGAGTTGTTAAGGAAACACTAAAGGACACGGATATAACTTTCCAATAAAGTAATTGACCCAGGCAGTATTCTTTCTAAAAGAAAGTATCTTTTTTATTAAAATAACTAATAATCTCTACTACAATATGATCTAAAAATCCTAAACAAGGCACAAAATCCCTTAATACAAATTGAACAGCACTTAAACTACACTGCTTTCTTTTAAAAATCAAATCGCTGCTGCTGTTCAGCTCCTGGTCAGTCAGCTCTGCTCCGCTCTCTTTGCAGTAGCTTTTGTATGGCTTCTCTTGCTGGCTCACCCTGCATTGCCTGTCTCCCTCTCAGGCCTGGTCTACACTAAGGGGCGGGCTCGAACTAAGGTACGCAAGTTCAGCTACGCTAGCTGAACTCGAACTACCTTAGTTCGAACTACTCACCCGTCCAGACGCCGCGGGATCGAAGTCCGCGGCTCCCCCGTCGACTCCGCCACCGCCGTTCGCGGTGGTGGAGTTCCGGAGTCGACGGGAGCGCGTTCGGAGTTCGACATATCGCGTCTAGATGAGACGCGATATGTCGAACTCCGAGAAGTTGAACGCTACCCGCCGACCCGGGCAGGTAGTATAGACGTACCCTCAGACTCAGCTTCTGGATTCCTGAACTGTTGCTGGCAGTTGGCCTTTTATGCTACATTGTAGCTCTTTCGTAATCACAACCTTGTGTGTATTCCAGCTTTGATTTGGTGTCTTCAGTTTGCCAAAACTGAGACAATTGCCACAAGCTTTTAACAATGACATTACACAAACACTTATAAATGGTAACTTAACATTATGTAACTAAATCTTAAACAGAAACTATTATATAAACACATTTTTACAATCATTACCGAAAATGTAAGTTTGCTTATGTTGCTTTCTTTTCAACTTTCACACAAAAAGAGGGACATGCATTTGTTTACAGTTCCTTAAGTATTCTTAACAGGTTTGCCTTCAATTTCCAACATTTCCTGAACCATTTTTAGAGCTTTTAACAGACTCTTTTCTATTTCTAATCCTCTCTGGGCAAATTGGAATTTAAATAAAATTTTCCTGGTCCAACATATTATTATTATTATTATTATTTATTATTATTATTTATTTTATTACAGATACAACTTTTACATAAACAATATGTTTCAGTTAGCCATACAATAGGGAGCAGCATTTTATTTAAAATTCCAGTGGCAGTAGGTGAGCATCCCAAAAATACTTCTCACCAATTGTATTTTGTATCTTTTGACTTGTTCCACAATTTGTTTAATTTCATCAGTTGAGTGATATACAGTGATCATCATTTTACATGCATTTTCCTGAGCGTTTTGCAAGTATCTTTGCAAATGAGAATGGTTTAGCAATTGTTTAACTCAACTGATATCCATACTCAGTGGCACTGAGTTGACACTTGATACTTTTGGTCCTTAACTTCCTTATATTCAGCTTCAGGTAATATAAAGTTAAAATCACATCCAATCACTGAAACTTTTTAATCTAAACATTGATTTTCATAAGGATTATGTCTTATATATTAAACAAATAATTCACATTAAACTGTTCTGCATCAACTGCTAATGCAATACTAAAAATAATAAAAAAAGAATTCTCTAATAAACTGTTTAAGCAATCACTCCCCATAATTTTTTGTTCTACAAATCCACCACGGCATTTAAGGTCTGTAAAACGTCTATGCCAATTACCCCAAATCTTTTCTATCCATGATTCCAACCCTCCCATACAAGGTTGCTGCTCCAACTTGTAGCTCAATTGTTTTTAATAATCAGGATCACCTCCGATGCTCCATTGAAGCCTGTTGCATGCCTCTAGCTGTTGATAGACCACAATAAATGCCACATAGATTTCAGTGCATTGATTATTGTAGTACCGGCTACTGTATTTATTAGCATTTTTGTAACCACAAGTCCATCCTAGATTGTTACATTTATCAAGGGTCGTCCATTACCTTCCATCTTAATATCTGCAATTGGCCGGGAGTACAGTCCATAATAAGTTGGTTCAGTGATTCATCTCCACATTCTTAAGTTTTTTTAAATTCTTTTTCAATTGATCCTGCAGATATAACTAGTATTACTTATTACAATGGCTATTGTTTTCCTACACGGGGACTCTTGTTTGAAGAAGATCTTGGACTTAGGGTTGGGGACTGAGCACATTATAATATAGCAATACAATGATAATACAGTAGTACAGCAATAATACAATTGTTTTTACAACCAAGTTGAAATTAAATGACAGTTTTCCTGGTCCAGCTAGTGGTTTTTAGCTGATTGTTAAATTAATTGTCCATATATGGTAGATAGAGGTGTATTTGACCAGTCTCTTATTTATAAAGCACTTCATTTTTCTTTTCTTGATGCTTGGAGGTTTCTTCACTGTATACTGATATGAACTGGTGTCTTCAGGGTGTGATATTTTTGGCGTCTTTGGTCTGTGGGATGCAACTTAAACAACTTTTGTTAGTTAACATAGTAACGTTTTGTTTGTTTGTTTGTTTGTAGTAACCCAAACTTAATAAACAGTTTTAACTTAGTTTCTTTACAATGTAATAAGAACAATGTAATAGGGACCAAGTCTTTTATAACACAACCTATACTTTTGCAATTGTTGTATAGACATTCATTTTTATTTGGGGTGCATTACTAATATTTAATACTAAATGTAATGCTTAATGGCTAAAATAAATGTTTACAATCTTTCATGAGAAGGTATATTGCTTTCCCTTGCTGTACACTTTGTTTCAGCAAAAGAGTTAATTTGCTTGTGATGCCAAATTTTACTCTTGTTAACTGTTTAGAAGCACAAACTTTAACAACCATTGCTTCCCATTAACATAACATAACATCAAAGAAAAGCATATACAATTAAACCAACTATAAAATTAAACCAAAATAAATTTTAAATACCGATACATGCAAATACTTTGAGAGTATTTGAGAGTATACTTTCATGATGCTCTGCTATGTTTGGGAGCCAAAGGTGGAAACCTGTTGAAAATGTGGAAACCTGTTGAAATTGTTTGGTTAGCTTTATGCATAAATTGTTATTTTAAAACATTTTGGTTATGACATTCTTATAACTATATTTAAAAGTGCAAACAAGTTTATAAAAAGCCCAAACAAGAAATTGACATTTTGTTAATATTATCTTTACTTTAATGTTGAGGTTTTTGCTCTAAAGAGAAGTGATGCTTTACAACCAAATCACTAAGGGTGTTTGGTACACATGAGATGTAAATAATATAAGAAAGAGCAAACCATCTTTTGCTGAGTTATTATGGGCAGGGATAACTGAGAAATATGTACAGTCATTAATGAAGACGAGAATGAGGAATTCAGCACTTCAGTCACTAAGGTGATTTCTTTTTCTAACACCACTTTAGAATCAAGGGAGCTGCGTGAGCGCCTGTAGGTTTATTGCGACCTCGGACACAATTGCAGTTCCCTGTAGGTTTCTTAGCCTAACTCAGGGCATACTACGAGAAAGTGCCTCTTGGCAATGGACCCGGCTCAGTCAGTGGCGGGACTTTCCACTGCCCCCTCGGCCGGACAAAGACACCGCCCCAGGGATGCATTCTTATACACAGATACAAACAAGTTACACATCACACCTGACGTATGAGGTACAACCCCTCCACGTGGCAAGGTACAACCCCTCTACGTATTAAGGTGCTGCCTTTCACCTTGTACATGTTGGTTCGATCAAAACAACTCTATCCATCATATTACCCTTTTGCCCCCGTCATTGGGATGGGCCAGCCTGTTCTTTGTTATCTGTGTGGAATGTGCAAGTATGTGAATGTTCTGATATCTAGTGTTCAGTACCTTTTAGGTACGTATCTTCTTGCAGCATCAGCCCTTTCCTTGCCAGCTTCTGTGAGCAGGGCCTGCCTCTGGCTCACAGCTTAACTTTGCTTTATGTTAGCAAAGTCTTGACCATTAGTTTAGGCCTCAGGCCTCATACCAGGCCTCTGATACCA
The DNA here is from genome assembly GCF_020497125.1 of Mauremys mutica. Taxonomy (NCBI): domain Eukaryota; kingdom Metazoa; phylum Chordata; order Testudines; family Geoemydidae; genus Mauremys; species Mauremys mutica. Next base: position 37,122,279 of record NC_059078.1, on the reverse strand, counting down.
AGGTTTTATATCTCAGGGCCTCCTCTTACTACATGGGGAAGAGGGGAACATGACAGATGGCTTTGATTAAGTATTTTTCTTTTTATTTCATTACCTTTATTTAGCACTGAGTGAAGACACTAGTGCATGTCTTGTCTCGGCGGCAGAAGAGAGATACTGACGTGGTTAAACCACAAAATTCTGTAACTGTTGCTCACAGCCCGAGATGGGTGTGCACGTGCCACCCAAATAATAATTGCTACTAAAATGTTCTGACTACAATGCAGGGACACAGCTCTATCGACTGTGTTAATTATTATTGTTAATTATGATTTATTATTAGGATAGAAATGTACAAAGCCTGGTCTATTTGGAGCAATTTTCAAATTTGCCAGGATACTATTGATTTTAAAATCCTATTTTATTCTCTAAATTTGTAAGCATTTAAATGAAGTATAAATCAGCTGAATTCACTTTGGGTCAATGGTGCACCAGCACTGGGGCTCCCCTACTACATTCTGAAATTGCTAAAAGAGCTAAAATTACTGAGCTGAGATCACTGAGTGCTGTGTTAACTAGTGGGGGAGCCTGAAGATATATTGCTAAGTGGCTGGCAGAGCGGAGCAGTTTGCAGGAGGGTTGGAGCAGCCCACGGAACAGTGAGCAGAGCGGAGCAGTTTGCGGGGATGACTGGAGTGTCTCACGGGATGGCTGGAGAAGCGGATCGGCTGGTGGAGCGGAGCCGTTCGTGGTGAAGGCTGCAGCAGAACTCCATGGAGAGGCGGGGCAGTCGGCCTCGGACCACGTAAGGTGCCTCTTAACACCTCGTGTGCCCCACCCTTCCTTTTCACCCAGGCTGGGGGAGGTAAAACTCTGCAGATGAACTTTTGAACTCTGGGGCGGCACTGACCAGGGACAAAGACTTTTGGCTTGTTGGACATTGGGGTGATTGGACTTAAGACCCTGAGGGGAAAAGGACACTGCCAAAACTTACTTGGAGGTGGGTCTTTTGCTCATGGTTTGTGTTATGAATCCTGTTGTAGTGTTTCCCCAACATGATGCCACATAGTTTCCCTCCTTATTAAAAGGATTTTGCTACACTCAGACTCAGTGCTTGCGAGAGGGGAAGTATTGCCTCCTAGAGGCACCCGGGTGGGGGGTGGTATATAATTGTCCCAGATCACTGGGTGGGGGCTCAAGCCCATTTTCACTGCATTATTGAAATGGAACCCCTGGATACTGAACCCGGCCTTGTTGCTACCAACTCAGAGGGGCAGAAGGGTTCCATTTATAATAAAAAATAATAATTTGTTTTAAGGCTTGAGTTCTCCTGCAGAGATTAAGTGTGTTATCTTATGCTATCTCCTTATGTGCCCCCCTTTACCCCTGGCCACGACCCCCCTGGGGCTGGGAGCAAGGCCACGACTCCTGGGGAGGTGGGGGGTCGGGGGAAGAGGGAGGCAGACAAAGGTAAGGAGGCTGAAACTGGGGAAGGGCTGCCGCTGGGGAAGGGTCTGGGGCCAGGATTGGGGTTGAGTGCGGAGCCACACCCAGGCTGCGTTAGGGGCAACTGCTGGGGGAGAGGCCGGGTGTGGGGCCAGGAGCTGGGGTCGTGGCTGGGGTCGGGCTGGAGCTGAGTCACGTTCCCTCCCAGGGCTGGCCTGGGCCCCATTGTGTTCCCCCAAACATTCCACTGTGCCCCCTATGAAGGCATGGCCCCCAGTTTGGGGACCTCTTCCTTAAAGGGTAAAGAAGCTGTAAATTCAGCTTTCTCTCAGTCAGCTAGCTCTTGGAGGAATTCGGCAACCTAATAGTGCAATGGTCTCTTCCAAGCTAAACTCCACAATAGGGCCAAGGCTTTTTGCTGTCTAGTTTGATAGGGGACAACACTGATGCCTTCATTTTCCTTTATCTCCCTTGCTGGTCACCTTTTGCCTGAGTACCACTGTCAGAGAAGGTTTCTATGGATACCTTCTCAAGTTTTTTGCTTGAGGGTGGCCACCCTTGCCTCTGTATTTTAGATACAGTTTTATTCATCATGGCATCTGAATCATTAAACGTTTTTACTGTTGCCAAACCTGGAAAACAGGACTTTATGCGAAACGATCTTAAGCAAATGCAATTTCCCCATAAGAATTGATGTAACGGAAGGGGTTAAATTCCAGGGAAATGTTTTTTTCACCAGACAAAAGACATTATATACACACACACACACAGACGCTCACCCGCAGTTAACTCTCACAACACTCTACAAGGCAGCGGGAAAGGAGGGAGGGCAGAGAGAGCCATGTGTCCCCCCTGCTCTATGGAAGGTGGGGTAAGTGGGGTGCAGGAGCAGGGAGGAGGGGGAGACACCCTGACATTTGCCTCTCTTTACCCCCCTCGCCCCATACAGCAAGCAGGAGTCTCTGGGAGCAGCTCCAAGGCAGAGGGCAGGAGCAGCACGTGTCAGTGGCGGGAGGGACAGCTGAACTGCTTGCAATTGATAGCCTGTAATTGATAGCCCCCTGGGCAGCTTCAGCACAGGGAAATTAAGGGAGCGGGGAGCTGATAGGCAGGTTGTTGGTCCATTCTGGTTCCAAGCCCCCACCAGCTAGCTGCAACGGGCTGCTCTTTCTGCAAGCAGGGGACAAAACAGGCGGCTGCCGAACGCCATTAGAAGAATGCCATTAGGGGAACACAATGGGGCCACGGGGACCATCCCTGGTGCTGTTTAGTCTCTCATCTGGTGACTGCAGGGAAGACAAAAAGCAACAAACAGGAACTTAGTAATAGCTTTAAAAAGAAGGAAGTTTCAGAGTCTTTGCTATGATGAGACATCAGGGACAAATGGCTTTTTCCTTCTATTTTAAATGGATTTCTTTGTACAAAGCCCATTCTCCATGGTATTAGCATTGTGTGGTGTATAGATACCCATAGAACTATAACCAGCTATGGTACAACAGCCTCCTCTGAGACAATATTTAGAAAAGGATAGGAATAAAAACCCCGATGGAAGCCTCTCTCCTGTGTTTCAATGAACTGGGGAGAGCATTCCATGAAGATGACCTGCTGGAAACTGGGAAAAGAGATGATGTGAGAGAGAGTTGGAATGTCCCTTGGCTGTGGGTCCCCAGGAAGAAATAGGATCCTGCTTGATCTTTTACATCCTCTCTCCCTCCCCTTGGGCACCAGTCATTGCTACTTACTTTAAAGGCGGGCTGGACCCATGGATTTCCATGAGGAGCCTGAAAGAGAAGGGAAAGCAGAGTTAATGTCACACAACCTAGAAGTATATTAGTATAACATCAAGTGTTTTGGGAGAGGGGTTCCTTCTCAAATGTTGACACATTCACTTGGTATAATTCTCCGCCTAGAAGACCTACAGGCGCTCACGCAGCTCCCTTGATTCTAAAGTGGTGTTAGAAAAAGAAATCACCTTAGTGACTGAAGTGCTGAATTCCTCATTCTCGTCTTCATTAATGACTGTACATATTTCTCAGTTATCCCTGCCCATAATAACTCAGCAAAAGATGGTTTGCTCTTTCTTATACTATTTACATCTCATGTGTACCAAACACCCTTAGTGATTTGGTTGTAAAGCATCACTTCTCTTTAGAGCAAAAACCAATCCTGGCAGTGTAAGGAAGGAAACAATGCTGAGAAAAGTGAGGCTGGTTTGATACTAATTATGTTGCATCTCCTGCAAGCAGACAGATCTCCCTTGTCTGTCTGCAAATGGCCACTGGTGGTAGCTGCCTAGCATGGGAATAGAGAACTGCTGTGGAGGGCATGTCAAGCTGTGGGGTTGGATGTTTGCAAGTTCTCTTCCACCTCCCCCTATCGTATAATGGCAGGGTGTCCCACAGTCAACATTTCATCCTCTTTGTCTTCTCTGAAATATAGTTCTAGTTTATTGTGGCTGGAAATGCAGGATGTGGCCTCCAAAGAGGCACAAGGAGATTTTAAGAAGCACTAAATGTTTCATAATCGTTCAGCAAACTGAATGCTGCTGCTGCTAAAAAAAAAAAAAAAGACATCCTCTGAAAAATGCAAGAAGGTGCAGCAAACAGCACATTCAGTCATCCAGTTCAATCCTCCCCTAGAGAACTGTAGAAATCACTTACCTCCTGACCCTCTGAAAGGAGAGGAAGTAATATGGCTGCTCTTTGGCTGCGCAGAGTTGCTGAAAAAAGAGAGATGGCATTCATTAGATGGGGAAGACAGCTGCTACCGAATTGAGGAGATCGGGGGACATGGTTTGAGCTCAATAGCTTGTCCTTCAGAGGGGCTTGACATTAAGAGTGGACCAAGCTGGGGTGTCTGTAAAATTAATGGCAATTATTGCATTCTCACATGGTGCTGCTGGCCAGTTCCCAGCCCTCTCCATTCTTCTTTCTGAAGCCCACCATTCAATGGGCTAAAGTGAGGCATGAGAGGGTGTGAGTCATGGAAAGTCCACACCACATTTAAGAGTTGACATGTTTTTATTTCTGCTCCTCGTCATCTAGAGCTCACTTGCCACATTGTCCCTTTAGGGGCACCCTGTGACTCTGTGCAACTTCAGGGTGTTCACAGCTCCCCTCCACCCTCCCTGGCCTGTAGCTACAAGCTCACAGACAATCCTGTAATCTTCCCCAGCGGATATTAATGGAAAGATTCCATAGTTGTTTCTTGGATGCTACCATTTTTGTTCAAACTCCTCCACCTAACTCTCCTTTTCAGTTCTTAGTTATTCAGGATAGTAAGGAACAGGGCAGATCCAACTGCAGACCTTGGCAGTTAACTTGTTTGCCATAGCAATGACTGAGCCATCGAAGCATTGCACAAATGATATAATAAAAAAAAGACATTTCCCACTCAGCAAAGGAAAGGGATAGGAGAGAATAGGACTATCACTACACAGATAGTAGCAGGATGAGGTTGGGAGGGAGGAAAAGGACTGTTTGCATTGCAAGAAGATGTTAAGAGGAGGAAGAATGGTTGGGGCCTGTTGGTGGTCAGACAAAACCCCATCTTTCTTAAAACAACTGCAGAGAATTTGTCTTGTGAGTGCATTTTTTTAGAAGGGTGGCAACCGTATTCCATGTCTGCACTCAAAACCTTGTATGTATATGTACATCTACCCACTTGCCCTCCCTCTCCATGTGCACACAGACAAAGAATCCTAATGCTCACTCTCTGGCAGAGGGTCCACTCTCTTCCAGCAAAGCTCTGTACTGGCTGTAGATCTGTGCCTCTGACAGACCGGGGGCAGGAAAAGGAAGGTTATTTCTTAAAGAGGCCCAGGAGGGAGCACTCATCCTAAAATAAAATGAACGGAAAGGAAATATTAGCATCAGGAGAGCAATTCCCTTCTGTATCTCCTGCTTCCCCATATGATATGATCCATGTGTTAATACCACCACATGATCCCACCTCCCAGTAAGATCCCTGTTAATCCAATTTCCTTCCATTTTCAAATGAAAGCTGTATTTTATTAACTAGCAGAAATATCAAAGCCTATTTTGGAAACCCATCTCCTAAGTATCTCAAAAGTCTCATATCACGTAATTGGGCGAGAGACTCACTGGTGTTCCTCTCCAATGGCTGCCTAACCCCTCCATGGCCTTCAGCCATCACAGCAGGTGCTTTGTTCCATCACACCTTAGTAACTCAGTCAGAGATTAGGGGTCTATTACAGGAGTGGGTTGCTGCGGTTCTGTGGCCTGCAATGTGCATGAGGTCAGATCACGATGATCCCTTCTGACCTTAACATCTGTGAGCTATTGTTGTTGCTCTTGTTCACAAAGGGAGAAAACTCCATCTCATCAGGGAGGAGGTAGGACGTTACTCAGAGGCATTGAATCTTAAGGAATATTCTCCTTACAAGTGATTATTGGGCTCTTTAAAGGAACTGTCTGTTGCTTCTTCCCCAGGCTGGACAGTAGAAATGGCTTGATAAAGACCCTGACAACATAGTACTTATAGTATAGTATCATAGTAGTAGCCTGAGCCCTCCCAGAGTATTTTAAACCCAGACTTGACTGGGGTCTAGGCAGGATAGAGATCTCTGCCTGTGGAAGTGTTTTTCAATGACTGCTGCATCCACCCTTTCTGAATGGTGGGAGTTCGGCTCCCCAAAGTGCTGGATACTCAGGTGAGGAGGAAGCTGATCCCAGAATTACCTGCTGAATGAGGCTTGATATGCCTTTGTGGCACATAAGGAGCCTTCACTGGGCATAAAGAAGGCAATGAGGGGCCAGAGGGATGCAGCAAATTTACTTTGGAGATGGGGTCTGGCCCTCGATGGCGCCTTCATCCTAAATAAAATAGAAACAACAAAATATTAGTAGTGAGTTCCCGATAATAATAAAGTATCAATAAGCACAGCAATTTAGGGACAGTGCTAGAAGGAAAACAGTGAAGAGTAGAGGAGCTAAATCATTGCTGACTCTAATATTGAACGGGAAACCCCATTGAAAATAGTGGCTTAATGCACCTTTCAGGTACCTAGAAAAAGGATATTGAGGAACGGGATCTCTGAGAGGAATCCAGACATTCAGCAACACAACAGTGAAGAGATTAAGAAGGAGACAGATTAAGAAGGAGACATGATTCGTTCTATACTAAGAGCTGCCTGCAGGGTTATCTGGGAAGCTGTCAGCCTCTGTGCCATTCGGAGACTGTTGGCTTAACTATGCGACTTTAACACTCCTCTTTCCCGACCGCCCACACGATATAATGTGTGTAATGCAAAACTCTTTTCTTACCAAGAATCCAGCATTGATTTGACGTAATCCATCCTTTTCTGATGGTACTCCGATTGTAACTGGATAAAAAGAGACATTCACACTAGACATTAATCAAATTTTCTAGGGAGTTAAACGGCAATCTCTGACAAAAGGAGTAAATTGCCTAGAATAGGAATTGAGGTTCCATCACTGGAGATCTTGAGAAATGACTTAAATTAATGTATTCTCTATTTTCCACACTGTAGATGATCTTGTAAGAGAGTTCCCTTTCATGTACTTTCTCGATACTGCTTTGCTTTGTACTGAGTTTATTTCTTCAAACCATCAGAAAGGGCTGTGTTTACTTCTGATGGTCCATGGAGAATAGATAAAGAAGAACGGAGTTAGTTGAATTGATGGGAGATTCATATAGTGGAGAATCTTAAATGATGTGGGTGGAGGTAGGAGGGGTAGAGTCGATGATCAGCCAAATTCCACCCAAACCTGATCAGCAAGGAAGCTACTCAGGAAAGGGTATGTTTCTCATCATGACTGTCATCTTGTTTTATTATCACTGTACTCTGCAGGAGCAAAATCCATAGACAATGGACTGCTCTGCTAGTTCCTTCAGGCGAAGTCCAAAATTAGGCTGGTAGCCCTTGGAAAGACATGTAGCTTCTTTACCCCACACACCAGCTGCTTTTTCAATTCAGTTAATGTCCCACAAAATAAATGACAAGCCAGCATTTTCAACCAAGAGTGAAATAACTCCTCTGCCTCGCTGTGGCCGTTAACTCTCCCAGAGCCCTTATGTAAAGAAACGTCATAATATGCAGCCCTAGGGGCTGCATTCCAGCATGTGCGCTTTGACCAGTCCTTTCCCAGATGTACCCATCATGCACCACAGAACTGGATAACACACAGGGTGCTGCCCTCAGATCATCTAGGAGCTGCTTTAGGTATCTCATGAGTATATTTGAAATCCCTGACCCAGGAAGCGGGCAGAATAGCTACAATTCAGCAACCCACTAATCAGCTCTTCCTGATACAAAGCTGAGCACTGACCTGAGCTGAATGCACTGATGGCTGGTCTTGGGCCAGGGGACCTCATAATGAGGGGTGTGCCATGCCAACCAGGTCTGATCTCCATAAAAGGGCAATGGACATACAGCCTTGCCCTGCCTACACAAGCCTTTGTGATCATAGGGCCCTCTCTAGAGACTAGTCCAGTCAAAGCCCAATAGGAACTTACAAAAGTGTTGGTGTCTTTAAGGAAATATTGATAAATGTCCTTAAAGACCGAACTTTTCAAGAATGACTTTTTTGATACTAGTCAAAGTGCCTGCACTCAGCTAGCAACCAACTTGCTTCCAAGATTCTTAAAAGTGGCAACAATTATTAAGCCAGAATGTACACTGTGGAGTAGATAACTATTATCTCTGTTTTAAAGATGGATAAACAGAGACTCAGTGATGATATTAGGATATTTATCAGCTATGAAAGAAATCACTTTCTGTTTATATGAATAAATATAGATGATATTAATAACATTTTCTACACTAAGGGTGTGATTGAGAGTTCACTGGAGTCCAAAAGGTCACCACTGAATGAATGCAATTGGTTTGGAATTAGCCCCTTAGATAACAAAACATTGTGCTTTCAAGGACCTCAAAATGCCAAAGAATAATTAATTCATAACTTTTTAAATACTTACCATTATCCCCGTTTTCAGGATGAATAAAGTGAGACACCTCAAAGGTCGAGGATTGCCAAAATTAAAGTTAATCAATGCCTGAATTGAGTGAGGAGTTTTGCTTAATCCCTAATCTACCCACCAGAGCCCAAATGAGTGAGAATTCCTGCTGAATCTCCAGATGTAGTACAGCCCCACCACACAGACCCACCATGTGGACATTTCCTGAAAGCCACAATCTGATTAAAGTCAATGGGATTTTGGATTTTATTGTCCAAATGTATCAGTGAGCAGAGAACTCTGACTGACTGTGCTATAGTTGGACTCACCATGCCAGTGGACATTCTGCTAAAATTGCTCACATGCTGAGTTACAAGCTTGTATTTATTCCTTGTGTGTTACATGGGCATAGTGTAGCTTGACAAGGACAGAAGAAATGTTTTAAGAACTCCCTAACTAGTCTGAGACCCCTGTGAAACCACAACTCAATTAGTATATAGCTTACACTGCTGTGTTACATTGGCCATCTGAAAAAATTCACTTACTTCTATCACAGGCCTGTCTGCCAAGTCTCACACTGATTGAAATATCCCTCAGTGCCAACCAGTTCTCCCAGAGGCCAAGCTGAGCACTGACTTGAGCTCAGTGCCCCAATAGCTATGTGTGAGCCCGGTGATGCCATAATGAAAGCTGTACCACAATCGCCATGACAACTAGGTGCTAACTCCTACCAAGGGAATATATTGGGTCTTATGTATGTGTGCATCCCTGCTTGGTCTGCCCAAGTTTTTGTCATTATCTTGCCCTCTCTAGCCCAGAAAGAGGATAAAAGCCCAAATGTTAAGGAGATCTGAGAGTGATGCTTCTTTCGTTCAAGTGACCGAGGCCCTTTTTTTGAATTTATGATCCTGAGAGCTTAGCACAGGGAGCATAAAGTACCTGGCTTCTGTTGTGTCTGTCTGCATTCAGCCTCCGATTTAGTAACCTCTGGGACAATAGTTAATTCTAGCGGAGTTTGGAAGAGGAGCTTGAGAATCAGGAGAGCTGGTTTCCCATTGTAGTTATGCTCCTGGTTGTCTGTGACTTGCCAAAGTTACTGAACATCCCTGCCCCAGGGATAGAATGGGGATAAAAGCACCTAGTCTCTTCTTTTTAGGTAAAGCAGTGTGTTTTTCATTCCTAGGATGCTTTGGGGGAGGGCCAAATAATTATTTTGTGCTATAGGGGTGCATTGAGAGCAGAGTTAAATTGATTTGGATCACTGGTGAGAAGTAGGGAGAGGGGTTTGGCCCAATCTATGAATCTTCTCTTAATTCTATTGATTACTTCAGAATTCCCAGTTCTCTCTCTGAGGTTTGACAGGTTCTTGTTCCAAGATCAGGCCTAGTATGATTAAAATTCCTATTTAGTTGGGAACCCTGATGTGCACAGTTGCAACACTTACATTTTAGGAACCCTTCCGCATTTACAGTAGTTAATACATTTAGCAAAGTCACAAACACTCTAACCCAGCAAGGTAGATAGAGGTGATACAGAATGTACATCTGAACATCCATATACTCACACCATCCTTGGAGAACAACCTGATATGCTAGCCATCACCTTCCTTATCATCACCAGTGGCTATCATCCTAGTATCTCCCAAGGGCTACATTTCTCTTTCCTCCTGCAGGCAGGCTGGCTAACAACTTTGATCATATGTTATGCTGATGCCACTATGTCCCATGTATATTCAGTGGGAGTTTCGTGCCCCTTCCTTATTTGAATGTCCTCGCTCTGCTCACGTTGGGTTGCCCTTCTCCTCTAGGTTAGTTTATTAACGATCTCAGCTTTTTGTAAGAGACATCAATTCGTTGCCATGGCACTGTTTTGGTCAGACTTCTGCAGATGTTCTATCCTAAGATATCCAAAAGCTGGTGTTAGCTCATGTTCGTGTGGATCGAGGGTGTTGTTATGGACCGACTTCTCCCTTCAAACTCTGTTCCCAGTTCCCCCAAACTTAAGGGCAACCGTTCAGCCATTTATCTGAGCCAGACTTGGAAGGCTTCAATCCTTATGCTAACTGCTGCAGCCAGTGTCTTGTAGGCTAGAGGCCTGTAGGTTCCTTGTGTTACTGCCAAATAAAATAAATGCTAAAGCTGGTTCTATGGGCTACAAGAGGGAGAGTGAATTTCCTTTTTGTGATTGGGGTGAGTTTGGGGGAGTTGGAGGAGTTGCTTTTTTTAGGAGTGATTTTTTTTTTTTGGTGGGAAGGGAAGTTGAATTAGTTTTGTCTGTTTGGGTGATGATTTGGGTGTGGTTGCTAGGAGAGGCAATGGCATTGTCTTTTGTTACTCCAGAGTGTAGGGCTGGGAGCTGAAATGGGTTTAATTGCTAGGACATGTTTGGCTTGCATTAGCCCCAAGAGAAACACACATAATAAAGCCTCTATAATCAAAGCCTCTACAATAAGCACGTTTTTATGTCCTTTGGGGCTAATGAAAACCAAACAGTTTGGGGATCCTTCGTTTGTTTAGGAAGTAGGGCTGTCAAGAAATTTAAAAAATTAGTTGCAATTAATTGCGGTGTTGAACAATAATAGAATACCATTCATTGAAATATTGTTGGATGTTTTCTACATTTTCAAATATATTGATTTCAGTTACAATGTAGAATACAAAGTGTGCAGTGCTCAGTTGATATTTTTCATATTTTTCTAACAAATATTTGCACGGTAAAACCCAAAAGAAATAGTAATTTTCAATACCTCATACAAGTACTCCTACAAGTACTGTAGTACAATCTCTTTATCATGAAAGTTAAACGTGCAAATGGCACCGTTGCAGCTGGCGTCGCAAGATAGTTACATGCCAGATGTGCTAAAGATTCATATGTGCCTTCATGCTTTGATCACCATTCCAGAGGACGTACATCCATATTGATGACGGGTTCTGCTCCATAATGATCCAAAGCAGTGAGGACTGGCGCATGCTCATTTTCACCACCTGAGTCGATACCACCGGGAGAAGTTTGATTTTCTTTTTTGGTGGTTTGGGTTCTGTAGTTTTTGCATCGGAGTGTTGCTCTTGTAAGACTTCTGAAAGCATGCTCCACGCCTTGTCCCTCTCAGGTTTTGGAAGGCACTTCAGATTCTTCAACCTTGGACTTGAGGTCTGTAGCTATCTTTAGAAATCTCACATTGGTACCTTCTTTGCATTTTGTCAAATCTGCAGTAAAAGTGTTCTTACAACGAACAACATGCTAGGTCACCATCCGAGACTGCTAGAACATGAAACATAGGGCAGAATGTGGGTAAAACAGAGAAGGAGACATACCATTCTCCCCCAAGGAGTTCAGTCACGAATTTAATTAAGACATCTTTTTAAGGAGCGTCATCAGAATGAAACCATGTCCTCTGGAATGGTGGCTGAAACATGAAGGGGCATACAAATATTTCGGACATCTGGCACGTGACTATCTTGCAACACCGGCTACAACGGTGCCATGCAAATGCCTGTTCTCCCTTTCAGGTGACATTGTAAATAAGAAGTGGGCAGCATTATCTCCTTTCAATGTAAAAATACTTCTTAGCCTTAGGGATTGGCTGAACAAGAAGTAGGACCGTGTGGACGTGTCGGCTCTAAAGTTTTACATTGTTTTACTTTTGAGTGCAGTTATTTTTTGGAACATGCCTCTACACCTGTAAGGTGCACTTTCATGACAGAGATTGCACTAGAATACTTGTATGAGGTGAATTGAGAAATGCCATTTCTTTTGCTTATCGTTTTACAGGGTACATATTTGTAATAAACATAATAATAGAACGCGTACTGTAATCAAAATCAATCTATTTGAAAATGTAGAAAACATCCAAAATATTTAATAAATTTCAGTTGGTATTCTATTGTTGCGAGTGCGATTAAAACTGCGATTAATCACGATTTAATTTTTGTGAGTTAGGATACGAATTTCCCCTTAACAGCACACTAGGATCACCTAGTCCCAGCAGTTTATCTGGTATCATCTGGGTCCTGACGTGTTCTTCTTTTACCTATAAAAGAAATAATAGAAAAATCTTCTCACTTCTCTCGGGAGTCCAAACATTCGATTAACAACTAGGTACACAGGTTTCAGAGTAGCAGCCGTGTTAGTCTGTATCCGCAAAAAAAACAGGAGTACTTGTGGCACCTTAAAGACTAACAAATTTATTTTAGCATGAGCTTTCGTGAGCTAAAGCTCACTTCTTCGGATGCATAGAATGGAACACTCAGACAGGAGATATTTATACATACAGAGAACATGAAAAGGTGGAAGTATGCATACCAACAGGCAGAGTCTAATCAATTGAGATGAGCTATCGTTAGCAGGAGGAAAAAAAACTTTAGGAACCTATCCTTGCAATAAAGCCCGATGCCAGCTCTGTCCACATATCCATTCAAGTGACACCATCACAGGACCTAATCACATCAGACACACCATCAGGGGCTCGTACACCTGCACATCTACCAACGTGATATATGCCATCATGTGCCAGCAATGCCCCTCTGCCATGTACATTGGCCAAACCGGACAGTCTCTACGCAAAAGAATAAATGGACACAAATCTGACATCAGGAATCATAACATTCAAAAACCAGTGGGAGAACACTTCAACCTTTCTAACCACTCAGTGACAGACTTGAAGGTGGCAATTTTGCAACAAGAAAACTTCAAAAACAGACTCCAAAGAGAGACTGCTGAACTTGAATTAATATGCAAACTAGATACTATTAACTGTGGTCTAAACAAAGACTGGGAATGGTTGGGTCATTACACCAATTGAATCTATTTCCCTATGTTAAGTTCTCCTCACACCTTCTATGGGCCATCTTAATTATCACTTCAAAAAGTTTGTTTTCCTCCTGCTAACGATAGCTCATCTCAATTGATTAGACTCTGCCTGTTGGTATGCATACTTCCACCTTTTCATGTTCTCTGTATGTATAAATATCTCCTGTCTGTGTGTTCCATTCTATGCATCCGAAGAAGTGAGCTTTAGCTCACGAAAGCTCATGCTAAAATAAATTTGTTAGTCTTTAAGGTGCCACAAGTACTCCTGTTTTTTTTAACTAGGTACACAGTTATATTTGCAATTCTTTTCAGAATCTTCCTCCTATTACTTTAGTTGAGAGACGTGAAACCATTTTGATGCCCCCTTTTTCTATCTATCTATCTATCTATCTATCTATCTATCTATCTATCTATAGATAGATAGTGGGACTGGCTTTATTTTATCTGTCACTCTTGTGGGTGCAAGATCCATTTTAGTTTTATTCTCTTTTTTAATATTGATCACATTTCTCAGGGCTATTTTATTAGTTTCTTCTTTCTTTTTACCTAGTCTAGCCTAATGAATACATTTTCATTTTTAATTTGATATCTTTCACTTTCAATTGATTGTTAATTTGGGGTAATATTTCTTAACTAAACTAGTATCTCTGAACAATCCCCAATTTTTTTTCTCAAGATGCTTCTGGAGCTGTAATGGTTGTGCTCTTTGTGTTTGTTGGTTGGGTTTTTTTTTGTTTGGGTTTTTTTTTTTTTAAATAGGGGCACGGTATATTCTTGTTGTCCCGCTTTTATTCTCTGAATGCTTTGGTTAGTATACAAGGTACATACCTGTACCTATACATGACATTTTCTGTTTTAATTCTTATGTCACTAGGTTTTCTAACATGAAAACACACTTCCGTCTTCCAAATAAACAAAGGTTTTATCCCCTCCTAGTGTAAAAAGTAAATTACATTCCTCTTATTCATCAATACACATTGGATTTTTGGTATCCCATTCCTCATTTTAAAACAACACTACGCATCTTCTTTTCCAAAGCTTTCTTTTATTAAATATAGTTTGTTATTTAAACAAATAATGAAAGAACAATTGTAACAATATACACAACTAGTAAAAATGTGTAACTTTCCAGAGAACCTTTATTTACTAAATCAATTGTAACATTGAGGTTTTGTTTAATATCAATACCGATAACACCATAGTTTCCTATGCTCTTTAACAAAAATCATCCTTTTAAATCTTTTGTCCCTATTTGGAATCTCATAAAAGAACTTAAGGGGACTAAACTTCTATATCCATTGATCCCAAATATTGTCTTCCAGGATACTGGGGAATCATTTCTAAACATTCATTGGTTACTATCTGGGACACTTCGATGAGAGCAAGTGGCCTCCCTATTCAGATAGCACCACTGGCTATAAACACCTTCCTCAATGACTACTTGAGTCATTGGCCTTCCCCACTAATCCACCATGAGCTGTGCTACTATTCCTGGACATAGTTTTAAAGAGGGGGTGCTCTTTAAATAAACAGAATCCGTAAACTGTACCAATCCTTGCCTGCTCCTGGAACTCCTGGTCCATTCTTCTGAATTCTTTTCTTTTCTGGTAATTCCTCTATCCTAAGTAAAGACAGAGAATTGGGATTACTTACTAGGCTAACTGCAAGACTTCTAATGATAACTAGATAATTTGATTATTCTTTTTAAACAACTATACACTCCACTATTTTTAAATGGAATTTTACTCTCTGCTTTATTAAATCCTTGTAATATTTTCCATTAATAAGCTTCACATCTTTTGTAGGGCTCCCCAGGTATCCCGATGAAAATATGCCATCGGCATGATCTTGTGTTGACCCTGGAGAGCTTGGGGGCATCTGGCCTCGGTAGGCTACTCCTCTGATGGTGGGGTTCAGCTCCCTTCTGATCTGCTCAGCTTCGAGCAGCTCGGCAGTGGATAGATAACCTGTCAGTTTGGTCCCTTCTCTCATATCACAATAGTCGCTTCCAAACCAAACTCCTGAATGAATCAAGGGCTCTCCATTTTCCCCTATTAGAACTTTGACCTTCCCTTTATTTTGTTGGCCCCCTCTTTGCTGAGGACCATTGTCAGAAACTGATACCTTCTCAATCTTCCTTTTCGGGGATGGCCGCTCTTTCTTTTGTATTTTGGACTGTACTGAACCCAGTCAGCCACACTGGTTAACCACTGCAGAGAAGAATTGTATAGGTCATCAAGGGCCCCAGCAAAGTACGCGTACTAACAGGACACTAATTTTACACTTGTTCCATCGAGTCACAGGTATTTTCAGTGTGGGCACGGGTGACCCTAAAAATAGTGTTTCACCCTGTTATGTTGTATTTGTCTCCTGTTTAAGATAATTATTGTGTGGAACATATTCTTATGTGTTTGTGTTATTTCTTGGAAGTCTCCAACTATCTGGCAAGTAAGTGGAGATTACTCTGTAGGTGGAGTTTTCTGCCCAAGCTGCCCTGGTGACCCGGCCAGGAAAAACCGCTAAGCTTTTATTTAACCAGATGAAACATGCAGAGTTTCTTATAAGGTTAATTTCTTGAACAGTTTCCTATCACAGAAGCTAGATTCCAAGGTTTCCCAGACACAAAGCTTTGTAGTATTAGGGGATTGTGTTGAGTAGACGGACGGAGAGAAGGAAACATTAGACAATTAGCAAAATATTTCCAAAGGAGGCAAACGTTAGAGACTTAATTTTCAGAATTGATCCTAGTTACCAACTTGAAAAAACTGAAAATGTGTGGGGGTTTTGTTTTTATATTGACAAAATTGTTCGTAATCTGCCTTCTAATGGAACCTGGGTGAAATACTGGATGTCGGGAGGCTACAACACTCCCTAATGCAATGAACCGATAGCTAACTCTGTGAAGGTGAAACTGTGAGTAAAAAGCTGCAGTGCACCACTAATCCAGGAGCAGACTGTCCCATATGTTTACTGGGAAATCTCGTGGGATGCCCCTGCCAGGCAATGCCTTTGTCTATTTTTTAAAATTTTCCTCTGTTTACTGAAGGAGAGGTCTGTCTCTTTAAAGCATACAGAACCTCCATTCTCTTCTTCCTGCAGGGAATGTGCCAGGAAGCAAGAGTTGCTGCCCCATATTTATGGCAGCAGCACCTCACGTTACCCCAGAATGCACTGCAGGGACTGCAGCCAGAGAAGGAAGCTGCCTGAGCCCTGTGCAGAGTGGATCCTCCCAGCAGCCTGGGGAGGGTGGAGGCAAAGGGCTGCCTGTGTCTCATCTGAGTCCTGATGGGGAATGGAGAATTTGAGCCTGGCAGGTGGCTGGGCTCAGGATGTTCCCTGCAACAGTATCTGTCTTCTGGCTGATGGAGGGTGTTTGACAAGGCTGTGATGGCTGATGAAGCAGTGGAGAGTAGCAAGTAGCCCAGGACTTAGCCATGAAAAGGAGTGCAAATAACTTCGGGGGGCGGGGAGAGGAGGAAATAAATATGGATTTTGATTGCAGGGGATGAGTTTTTTGGGGAGGGTATTGCAATTTTTTAGGTCACTGGGATGTGTTGAGGCTGGAGGTTTTGTTGATTTTGCTGACAGGGTATCTGATAGCCCCCCTGCAATGAGCAATCTATTCATGAATCCATCTGGGGGACCTGACAGGAGGGTTTTCAGTCTCCCTCTTCTTGTGGCAGTGATTTGGAATGCACACCTCTCCCCATGCTTAACAGTGGGCACCAGCCTGCTGGGAAGTCCTTCACTCCACTTCCCAGCACTCAGGGAGGGACACTGGACTGTGATTTGGTTCTCTGGCCAGGGCTCGTATGGGGCTTGGTGTCAATGAAAATTAAAGAGATGCAGACAAATCAAGTAAGCCCAGAGAATACAGCTGGGATTCTTGTACAGGACTTGAAGTGTCTGGTCAGGTGCTTTAGAAAGATGCATGGACCTACTCACCAGGTGGGGCATTCCTGATGATCATGTCCATAAAGGAGCCATCACTGAACTGTGTCTTTGTAGACTGCATGACGATGATTTAGTAGGTTGAAGAGGGAGGGAAAAATTGTTACTGACGCCCTCCTAGGAGTTGTTTTTCCTGTTTGGTGTGAAGTGTGGCACTGTGGATTCTTAATAAATATCCCATGTTACGGGAAGGTAGGAGGAGTAGGAAAGAAGAGCAGAAAAGCATTAGATTTAAATTTTCCAGAAATTCAGGAAGGTAGCTTGTAAATATCCACATTCGAATTTGGCCAGGAAACCTGAGTTAATGTGAACATTCCAAGTGGCTGATTCAGGAACCATGGTAATGAGTCCTTATTTGTCAAGAAGGCAGCAAAAGTGATGCTCATTGGGAGAGCATGTTGGCCTTGCAGTTTCCTTTATTCAACTTTCCTGTGAACAGAGTGCTGCTCTTTGAAGCACGGTTGAATTTTTACACCAGTCTTTCTCTGCCCTGCAGTGGAGTGAGGACATAAAGCGGAGCCTGTGCTCTGCCTCAGAGAACTGAAGCCTGCGTGTTAGCAGGGGCGGCTCTAGAAAATAGGCTGCCCCAAGCAGCCGTGCGCAGCGCCGCCCCTTCCCCGGTCCCGCGGCGGGTCCCCTCTTCCCGCGGCTCCGGTTGAGCTCCCGCAGGCATACCTGCGGCAGGTCAACCGGAGCCCGGGACCAGCGGACCTGCCGCAGGCATGCCTGCGGGAGCTCAGCCGGAGCCGCGGGAAGAGGGGACCCACCGCAGTCATGCCTGCAGCAGGTCTGCTCCTCCCGGGCTCCGGTTGACCTGCCGCAGGCACGCCTGCGGGAGCTCAGCCGGAGCCAAATGCCGCCC
Source organism: Mauremys mutica (assembly GCF_020497125.1). NCBI lineage: Eukaryota > Metazoa > Chordata > Testudines > Geoemydidae > Mauremys > Mauremys mutica. The sequence goes on along the minus strand of NC_059078.1, from coordinate 37,104,293 downwards.
CCCAGGGAAAGGGCCGCCCCACGCGCCTGCTTGGCGCGCTGGGGTCTAGAGCCGGCCCTGCGTGTTAGGGAAAGTGGCATAGGACCTGGTCTTGGATTGGAAGACTTGTCCTCATACTGCTGTATACAACTTATCCAGTGGGATTTTGATGTCCTCGGGGAGGAGGATTACATAGTGACCTGGATGGAGGGCTGAGTCATGAAGAAGGAGAACTGTGAGTCCTGGAGAGCAAGAGGGGGCGAGATGTGAGCAGCTGGTGGAAGGCAGGCATCAGACTTGAGTGGAGCTAATCCCCAGACCTGGCCACAAGGAGGTGCCCCAATGGTGAGTGAACTCTGTGACAGTGTGAAATGAGGCCTTAGTTACCCCATGTATCAATGTCTTGTACCTGCAGTATTTAATTAAAAATACAATAGAACCCCATTTATCCAGGTAATTGGGACCAGGGCCAGATCGGAGTTTTGATTATCTGTATAAACCTGACAATGGGGAAATGAGGTGCTGCAGCACTATCTAGTGACCACAGGAGGGAATCACTCACTTCAGGCTCTGGAGTCCCGATTGTTCGGTAAATGTGGAGAACCGATTAAGTGAGGGTTGGATAAAGGGGTTCTACTGTACAATGAACAGCATGAACACAGCCTCCTAGTATTATTGGTCTTTACCTGATTCTTTAGCGAAATGGCTGAGGCTTACAATACACTTTCCGTTTCATGTCCCTCAACGTAGAGCTCAAAAGAGAGGGCAGAAGAAAAACTAGGCTGGCTGAATGACAGGAAACTGGAAAAGTGCTCTCTTCAACTGGGGAATGGTCTCCCCAGGGAAGTAGGGAAAGTCTAAGTGCTTGAAGAATTTTGAACTTTAGGTGAAGTCTAGACAGTATCTGGAGTATGGTGGGGGGAGTGGAGCGAGAATGGGCAAGAAAATCTGCCAGACTTTCTCATTTCTATGTGGGGGGAAGCAAAGGGAGGCCACAAAGTTCTCTAAAGCCAATGATTCATCTATAAAAGGAGCTTTTTGGCTCATATTCATGAAAGCCTCCTGTGGAAACAGCTACCATTGCTCATCATCAGAGTGAGAACTGATTGGGGGACAAAGCTCAGGGTGGCTGAATTCCTCAAAGTTACAAGAACCACTTTTTGACCTACAGATTTTCATAGTGTAAGCAGAGTCATGATGAGCTCTACTCTGACATCTGGTGGTAAATTATGGCAAGTGTGGAAAAGAATTTCAGAGGCTGATCTTGTTTGCATAGGCACACCCACCCCGCCTAGCATAGCCCACGGCAGCCTAAAATGGTTACTTTCACAGCTGTGAGATCCCCAATTTCTTTATTATTGGGGCAGGAGGAATAAAGTGTTGTCACACCCTGATTAAGTAAATGAGGAACTATTTTGTGATAATATTTTTAATCACCATCAACTAAATAGCACTTGCTAGACAAGGGACATTGGTTCCAAAACCCAGTGAATTGAGAGAGGTTGTGGACAGGTATCTGTACCTGGTGGTGTGGGTGCATTGTGTGAGCCAGAAGCATCAATTGCACCTACTCCTCTCTCCACTGTTGAATATCAGAGCTGGTTTTTGATTCCCTTAAGAATCTAGATACAGGTTACTGAACTGAGCTCACTTTGGGCTAATGGTGCACCAGCACTGGGGCTCCCCTACTATGAGCTGAAATCACTAAAGAGCAAAAATTACTGAGCTGAGAGCACTGAATACTGTGCTAACTAGTGGGAGAGCCTGAAGCTATACTGCGGAGCAGAGCAGCTGGCAGAGTGGAGTGGAGCCGAGCAGTTTGTGGGGACGGCTGGAACGGATCACAGGATGGCTGGTGGAGCAGAGCAGCTGGCAGAGCGGAGCAGTTGTGGGATGGTTGGAGCGGCCCACGGAGCGAGTGGAGCTGACCAGTTTGCAGGGACAGCTGGAGCGGATCACGGGAGGGCTGGTGGAGCAGAGCAGCTGGCGGAGCGGAGCGGAGCAGTTTGTGAGGACGGCTGGAGGAGCAGAGTGGAGTGGCTGGTAAAGCAGAGCAGTTCGTGGAGAAGGCAGAAGCAGAACCTCACGGAGAGGCAGGGCAGTTGGCCCCGGACCACATAAGGTGCCCCTTTCTACCCACGCTGGTGCGGGGGACGGGTGGAGAAAAGCCTCTGCAGATAAACTCTCGAAGTCTGGGGCCGCACTGACCCGGGACAGAGACTTTTTGGACTGTGGGTGATCTTTGGGTTGCTGGACTCCAGGGACATTTGGGGTTTTGGACTTTGGAGTCTTGGGGTGATTTGGGGGTTGCTGGACTCAAGAGCCCAGGCAAAAGGACACGGCCCAATTTCCTGGGGTGGGTCTTTGCTCATGGTTTGGTCTATGAACTCTAGTTGAGGTGTTTTCCCAATTTAATGCTTGTTGTTTATCTCATGTTATTAAACATTTTCTGCTACACCGAGAATCTGTGCTTGCGAGAGGGGAAGTATTGCCTCTTCGAGGCGCCCGAGGTGTGTGTAAGATTTTCCCAAGTCACTGGGTGGGGGCTCGAGCTGGTTTTGCATTACTTTGTAGGGAAGGGACCCCTATGTATTGAACCTGGTCCTTGCTGCTATCAATTCGGCCTGGCAGAAGGGTTACAATAGTTAAGTTCTACTCTGGGGCTGCTGGTTGATAGAGCATAGGACATGTGAAATCTGATATTTTGCTTGCGAAATAAGTGATCCAAGACAACATTATGGTCAGAGCTAAAGAAAATGAAACACTGAGACAGCTTTAGAGGTTTCAGCTCTGGCACTTACCAAACACAAAAGCTGTTTAATGCAGTTGTGTTACTCAGCAACATATTCAGCCACCCTTACCCATAAAACCAGGGTTCTGCCACCATTGAGACTTTCCAGAAAGGCTGAGATGGATGAACAGTGGTTTGGAGCTTTGAGAAGAGGGAACTGATCAAGCGCTGGTCTCTAACATGAATAACAAAAAGGAGGGATTTAGGAGCCAGGGTGTCTGTGACAGGACTACTTATGTAGGCAGTATTGGTGTGGATAAATTATTTAAAATATGTAATAAATGGCATGTTTCAATAATGTTTTTAGATGCTTTACTGATAGGCACTACAGATGAAATACTTCTACAGTGAAGGCGATGTGGCAAGACTCTCCTGTTGACTGTTGGTGGTATGGTTAGGCAAACTATAGAGGGATATAATTGAGATGCTGTATCAGTTTAGACTCCAGCCTATCAATGTATCTGAGGGGGAGGTCAGATCTGTGCACATTTCTCATGTATGGTATGGTACTGCATCCCCCACCCCCAGTGCCTGATCTTTTGCCTTTGCATCATCGTATCTGTAAGCATTTTGGAAATTCTAAACTGAAGTTAGTGTCTTGGGAAAACCTACATGCCATGGGGTTGCTACAGGCGAGGTGTAAGCCTTTTATTGTTTGCAATGTTGTTATATGTTGTTGCATTTGAAAAGTTTTCTTTTTAATCCTAAATTACACTTGTACAGTTTCAATAGGTCACCTTATTCAAGTTATAGTCTCACGCAATGTGGAAGCACTGGGTAAACGCTGTATGTGTCTGTGTGTGTGTGCGCGTATATAGAGGAAGGACACCAGGAAGCATGGAAGGAGTTTTGATTATGTCTGAGTCTCCTTTTCTCCCAGGTTTATGTGAAGGTCCCAAGAAGGCCCGTGTCTCAGGAGCAGAAATGTTATTCATTTAAATTTTCACGTTTGTGGGAGATGATGGGGGAGGGGTCAGACAATGGGGAGATCAGACCAGGGGTGGCTCCAGGCCCCAGCATACCAAGCGCGTGCTTGGGGCGGCAAGCCGCGGGGGGTGCTCTGCCGGTGCCACGGCTCTGCTGGTCCCGCGGCTTCGGTGGACCTCCCGCAGGCGTGCCTGCGGAGGGTCCGCTGGTCCCACGGCTTCGGAGGACCTCCCATCCGCCGAAGCCGTGGGACCAGCAGACCCTCTGCAGGCAAGCCGCCAAAGGCAGCCTGCCTGCTGTGCTTGGGGCGGCAAAATGCCTAGAGCCGCCCCTGGATCAGACAATAATTATTCTGACAGTAGACGCAGAAGCTTTATAACCATTAAAATACACACTGTCAAGTCACGTCAAAATATACAAAGTGTAAATATCATTCAATCCAAGTCTGTTTTCAAGCAGCATTTTTCTTTGCCTCTCTGTGCATTTTGGTTATTATCGATGGAAATATTTTTTGTTGGTTTGTGTGTGTATGATGAAATTAATGTTTACTAACATTTACCGAGTTTAAAAAAAATCTAAACCTTCCAAGCCTAGATAATAGTTCTAGTCTTTTTTGCTTGGATTTTCAAGGCTGCCCAACAATGTTTGTATGAAGTGCATTCTGTGAAAATCTGGCTAACCATCACATGCTGTATCAGGATCTGATGTCGCAGTCAGAGGACAGCAGTTGTGTTTCACATGCTATAATACACTTTGGAATGCATTTCCCCCAAAGACCTGGGAGGCAAGGTGCCATACTAGCCCAGTTACATAGATGCAGTTAGGTGTCTCCTTCTACACAGAACTACTACTAGATCCTGGTTTCAGCTTGACAGTCATGATACGAACTTGGTGCAAATCTGACATCTAGGCTCTTCCCTAGTTGTTGTGCTGTGAAATGGTAGAATTGCCTGTGAGGGTCAGCTAACATGGTTCTATAGCCAACCTAGAGAACTGACCTACGTGTCAGAGGTGTCAAAATTGTGTTACAACAATTCTAGTCTTGCCTGTGTAGAGGTGAGACCTAATGGTGTTTTACCTTTTATGGCCTCATATTACAGCTGTGGACTTCACAAGTTGTTGTTGATCATATATATGCACTCTGGTATTTATTTTCATTCTCTTACACATTTGCAGATAGTACCTTGTAGGCTTGTAATCACAATATCTTAAAACTTGATCAAATCTCTCAAAGGTTTGAAACATGTCACTGCTATGTGCCATAATTATGTTACAGTTGTGTGTGGTACCAAAGAATTTTCCAGAGCATCAGGCACACTAATGGCAAAGTATAAATAATTGCATCCAAAACACTATGTTTTAAAAAAAGGGTATGGTTGCAAAGTCAAGATGTCGCTTATAAGGAAGGAAGTCTGTTAAAGAAGCATTTGAAAGTGGGAGTTTGGCATCCATATTAAGGGTGGAAAACTTGAATGTGTTCAGACTTGGTTTCCTATCCCTATGGGAAGTTCCTATCATCTTATTATAGTGCCCAGAAGGGTAGTGTTGACATCGTAACTGTGGTCTTGATCCTGAGAGATACTCAGCACCATGCTGAAAAAAGAAAATTATTAGTGTATTTTACAATAGTCTCAAATACTGCAGCAGTAGCACTGGAGCAGAGACATTTTACTGTAGGATAATTGCAGTGCTCTCTTAAAAGGGCATGTGCTACTCCCATTGAAGTGATTGTGCTAGGTACCTCCCAGTATTAGCCTCCTAGTTTGAAACGGTAGTATCAGTTGTTAAAACTGCTTTAGCTTTCTCCTAGTGCTAAAATGTGCATCTGAGTCAGAGTGGTGAAAGGGACTTGCTCTAATTAATTTAATTAGCTGACTGAGCTGAGATCAGATTCTGTGTGGTGTCTCTCCCCAAAAGTCCCCTTCTGGAGAAAGTAAACTCCCAACTATGATCTTCAAAGTTCCAGCTAGCTAGGAGTATCAGTGCATTAACTGTAAACCTGAGAGGCACTCTACAAAGTACAGACTTCCAGTATGTAAGTATCCACTTATAGTTTCTCATCTTGAGCCTCCAGGGATAATGGTCAATAGGAACCCTCTATGTTAGCCATCTTCACTTGAATTCAGACAGAAGCACAAGTGAATGTAGGGATGCAGTTAATACTTTCATGTGAAGTGTATGCAAATTCCGTTCCTGCACAAATGGAAGACCATACACAGTGTCAGCAAACAAGTGAAGGATAGTGTACATATTTTCTTAAATTATTGGATTTAAGCTTCCAACAATTGTTAAATTTGTGGTGGGGTGTGTATTAAATGACAACAAAAATACTCATTCCCAAATGCATATTTTAATGAAATTTGTTTAACGATACACAGTTCCATGTTTCCACCGTAGGAATTTACCCAAAAAAAAGCAGATTTCATATTTTTAAAAATAAACGTATTTTTATTATAAAGTCATAAATAGATGAATGTAAAATATTAAAAATCACTATAGAATGCAAGCTTGCTCCCTTGTCTCCACATTCCAAACAATCTGGTCAATATCATAAGAAAGTTTTAAATGCAAAATGGTTACCAGTGAGAGAAATGTGAGGCTTGCAGCTCTTCATGGAAACATTGACAATTAGCAGCAATCTGTGGTAGTAAATTAAGACTACTTTGTAACACTGGAGTTCTCCAACCCTTTCAGTAATTTTGGAATGCAATGAGTGAATTCAATATGAATTAGAGCTTTTGGCCCCCCAACCAAATGTGTAAGCCAGACTCTCTCGAATGCTGTGGATCCCTGGGCCACTGGATTTTCTAACCATCGGTCATTAAGTGAGGCACTATTACAAAAGAGGGAAAAAGCACTGAGCACAATTAGTATCTCAAAAGTCTCAGCATTTATCAGTGTAGTTTTGCAAAATAACAAGCTTCCTCCTCTTCCAATATTACAAATAAGAAATCCACCTTTTCTTCATTTTAGGTTGAATTCACAACTTTGCTCCACCTCACCCATAATTTATGTCACGCGGACCAGAGTCTGATCTCAGTTGCTGGAGTTATACTTGGGATTTACACTGGTGTAATGACGAACCATCCAGGGCTTTGAATTGACACATTTGCCATTCAAAATGGGATTTTTCACTCTATTCCACTGATAATTTTACTGAGCAGTTATGATATTCAGTCCTCTAGGTTGTGGGGGGGGGGAGTTAAACAACTGATGTTATTTTATCAGCATTATTCTCCTCCGTGTATCAGTCCTTGCTGTTAAAGCAACAAATATTATTTTATCAAGTATGAACGGCCTCCCATATTTAAAATATCTTTCTAAATTTTTAAAATATGCATTTACTTAGTAAAAAATGCTTATTTATACACAAGGGGTTGAAATAAATATGGGCTGGAAATGAATAATACAAAATACCAGGTACCCTTGTCTTCTGAGCTCTGCTTTTCATCTTAAGATGCGCAGTGTCTTTTAATAGAATCACGTTCTGTTAGTGCAAAACCTTTCCTAACATAAATCATTTTGTACTATACTTTTAGGTCCATACTTTTAAATGCAGATAGGCACCTAGTGGAATTTTCAAAAGTTCATAACAGCCTGACTCCCATTGAAAATCCCACTACACCCTTACTTCATTTTAAGCATCAACACAGCTTAAAAAGAAAACTGGCCTTTATAGCCTTATCTTATTTTTTTTTAAAAAAGAAAAGGCTCCAAATTGCAAGTACAAGTTTGCATGCCCATGTTTTTAATGCACATTTTTCACACCCATATTCTTACAACTTTGAATGCCCCAAATCTCAACCACTATGTCCTCAGATGAATGTATATCACCTAAGAAAATCAAGCCTATCTGAGAATCAAAGGGAAGAATTTCCCGTTGAAAGCAAGAAAAGAAGCAACATCTCATGGCCTCTTGTTCTATTGCAGAAAAATGACACTGACTTTCACCTACTCAGGAGCAGACTGAAATTGCTGCTGTCTGATAATTTACTGTAAGGAGATTAGCTTTTTAGGGGGTAATTATTAATTAGGGAATTGATTCTTGTCTCAGTATCCTTGCATAAATACGTCTTTGGGTGCATCAAACAGATGTAACTAAGGGGAGAAATACACACATTTCCAACTTAATTCTCATACATAGTTTTTCTCTGGAGACTTGAGTGTTTTAAAACAGAAAGGGGAGGTGTTATTTTGTATCATCAATTGTCAGAGCAGGTATTATATATGTATACACTCTTACAATTTTGGGTGTGGTTGGGGTCTTCAGGGGCCATGGTCATTAAACCAATAATTCACCAGCTCAAATGGGATGGATGGGTCTCTTCCCACAATACCTCAACTTTCGTTCAGGGTGAGAGCTGTAGGATTTTGTCCTTTGATAGCTGAATATGTGTAGCCTGATGTTGGAAATAACTTGACTGAGCTGCAATGGTTTAAAGGTGACTTGCCAAGGCTTTTTAAAATAAAATGGCTTGCACCCTTTATTCCCTATAATATATAAAGGAAGCCTCAAAGGCTGCCTTAAAATATTTGCATTTTTGATATCTGGAATATCAAGTCTGATCTCCCCTGGTTTTGTGGGAGCTTGTTTGGGGGAAGGGGCCTGTGAGTATTAGGTTCTCTCACCGGAAGGGGCTAGGGATGTTAAATATTTAACACTACGTTTGGAGTTAGAGATGTCAAAAAATGCCAAACTTAGAGCGGAGCCTGGCTTCTGTGATAGGAAACTGTGATGGGGCAAGGCTGTGATGGGGCAAGGCCGGATGGCTACAGTAAAGTAAAGTAAAGTACTGAGGAACAAGTATGTTAGCCCCAGGCTAAACAAATCCCTAGTACCATGGTAACCAAATGGCAGTTGCTCCAGGTTGCTCCAGGTTAATCAAGGTTAATCAAGGCACCTGGGGCCAATTAAGATCTTTCTAGAAGGTCCTGGCTGCTTTTCCTACCTAGCTGATCTGAGGGCCCTACAGATATTTTCCAAATCCACTGATTGACAACACCTTTGAGTTCTGGGTTTGAAAAACTGCTAAGCTTTTATTCAACCAGATGAAACATGCAGAGTTTCTTATGAGGTTAATTTCTTGAACAGTTTCCTATCACAGAAGCCAGTTTCCAAGGTTACCCAGACACAAAGCTTTGTAATATTAGGGGACTGTGTTGAGTACTTGTTCCTCAGTACTTTACTGTAGCCATCCGGCCTTGCCCCATCACAGCGTATACATTACAAAAGTAGGCTAAAGGTCACAGCCGCTGAATGTAGGTAAAAGGGTCATAACTGAATGAATGTAGGCTAAAGGTTACGAAAGTTTTAAACAATGATTGACAGATAATGGCCCACATGGGCTGACAGGCAGCTAGCCAACAGAATGTAAACAAGTAGGATGATATAACAGATAATCAATGAAATGCTGAGTCTAAAAATAGATAGAGTTCCCAGGATAAAAGAAATGTTTACTTTTTTTGTGGAAAACAGAGGTAGACCCGCCTGAGAAGCGATATCTGTATAACACATGGCAGATTCCCTAACGGGACAGATAACAGTTTGGATGTTTTTGTGGAAAACATAATTGTGGTCATGACGAGAACCAAAAAACACAATCCTGTAAGTGAGAGGATAGGAACTAGAGTTATAATCTGCATTCCCACCATAGTCTCCGAGTTAGCCAGGCAATTTAGCACTCAGGTATTATTATCTGGCTAAGTGTGCAAAATAACATAAAAAAATGTCAGCAAAAAAGGAAAATTGAATGGTAATTAATTTAGGTTAGGAAAAATGGGGTTAGAGGATTTTGTTTTAAAATATCAGAATGGCCCTTGGAAGCCTGGTGCTTTTATTGGACCTGATGCATATCGCCAATTATATGAGCAATGGGATAAGCCTAATTAAAAAGGGAATCTGTACAGGAGGCCCAAACAAAAAGGAAAATAAAAAGGCTGCCCTACAGGGTTAACAAAAATGCTTTAACACATGAAGCCCAGGCTATAGCCACGCAGAAAGAGGCAAGTGAGGCACACATAGACCAGGACAAGATAAGGTAGGAAGTGGCGGAGTGAAAACAAAAAGTGTTAGATGGGCAAGCTGCAGTGAGAGCTGTGCTTACAGATGTCGAGGAGGAAAATAAGCTTAGCCACGAGGCCTGTCAGTGCCAAAATTATGCTCTGAAAAGTGAGTTGCAAGTGAGAAAAGGAGCGAGAGTGGCAGCAAAGGGACCACAAGGGAGAAATTGGGATGGTGATTTCCCTGGCTTGCACAATAAAGAGGAAGGGACCAATCCTTGGGTTAGGGATTCCTCCAATTTGTACAATGAGGGTGTAGCGCACCTCTCCACCTGGTTACCTCGTTTAATGCCAATTCGCTTACAGGTTTCGATGAACAGGGCTGGGTTCTTTTGGATCCCGCCACCCATTCAGCAGGGTGTATCTTTTTTCTCTTTTTTTTTCCCTATGAAATTACATGGTGGTGCCTCCACCTCCCTCGCTTCTTCCTGGCAGGGTCACCAGGGCAGCTTGGGCAGAAAACTCCACCTACAGAGTAATCTCCACTTACTTGCCAGATAGTTGGAGACTTCCAAGAAATAACACAAAGGGAAGGTCAAAGTTCTAATAGGGGAAAATGGAGAGCCCTTGATTCATTCAGGAGTTTGGTTTGGAAGCGACTATTGTGATATGAGAGAAGGGACCAAACTGACAGGTTATCTATCCACTGCCGAGCTGCTCGAAGCTGAGCAGATCAGAAGGGAGCTGAACCCCACCATCAGAGGAGTAGCCTACGGAGGCCAGATGCCCCCAAGCTCTCCAGGGTCAACACAAGATCATGCCGATGGCATATTTTCATCAGGATACCTGGGGAGCCCTACAAAAGATGTGAAGCTTACTAATGGAAAATATTACAAGGATTTAATAAAGCAGAGAGTAAAATTCCATTTAAAAATAGTGGAGTGTATAGTTGTTTAAAAAGAATAATCAAATTATCTAGTTATCATTAGAAGTCTTGCAGTTAGCCTAGTAAGTAATCCCAATTCTCTGTCTTTACTTAGGATAGAGGAATTACCAGAAAAGAAAAGAATTCAGAAGAATGGACCAGGAGTTCCAGGAGCAGGCAAGGATTGGTACAGTTTACGGATTCTGTTTATTTAAAGAGCACCCCCTCTTTAAAACTATGTCCAGGAATAGTAGCACAGCTCATGGTGGATTAGTGGGGAAGGCCAATGACTCAAGTAGTCATTGAGGAAGGTGTTTATAGCCAGTGGTGCTATCTGAGTAGGGAGGCCACTTGCTCTCATCGAAGTGTCCCAGATAGTAACCAATGAATGTTTAGAAATGATTCCCCAGTATCCTGGAAGACAATATTTGGGATCAATGGATATAGAAGTTTAGTCCCCTTAAGTTCTTTTATGAGATTCCAAATAGGGACAAAAGATTTAAAAGGATGATTTTTGTTAAAGAGCATAGGAAACTATGGTGTTATCGGTATTGATATTAAACAAAACCTCAATGTTACAATTGATTTAGTAAATAAAGGTTCTCTGGAAAGTTACACATTTTTACTAGTTGTGTATATTGTTACAATTGTTCTTTCATTATTTGTTTAAATAACAAACTATATTTAATAAAAGAAAGCTTTGGAAAAGAAGATGCGTAGTGTTGTTTTAAAATGAGGAATGGGATACCAAAAATCCAATGTGTATTGATGAATAAGAGGAATGTAATTTACTTTTTACACTAGGAGGGGATAAAACCTTTGTTTATTTGGAAGACGGAAGTGTGTTTTCATGTTAGAAAACCTAGTGACATAAGAATTAAAACAGAAAATGTCATGTATAGGTACAGGTATGTACCTTGTATACTAACCAAAGCATTCAGAGAATAAAAGCGGGACAACAAGAATATACCGTGCCCCTATTTAAAAAAAAAAAAAACCAAACAAAAAAAACCCAACCAACAAACACAAAGAGCACAACCATTACAGCTCCAGAAGCATCTTGAGAAAAAAAAATTGGGATTGTTAAGAGATACTAGTTTAGTTAAGAAATATTACCCCAAATTAACAATCAATTGAAAGTGAAAGATATCAAATTAAAAATGAAAATGTATTCATTAGGCTCGACTAGGTAAAAAGAAAGAAGAAACTAATAAAATAGCCCTGAGAAATGTGATCAATATTAAAAAAGAGAATAAAACTAAAATGGATCTTGCACCCACAAGAGTGACAGATAAAATAAAGCAAGTCCCACTATCTATCTATAGATAGATAGATAGATAGATAGAAAAAGGGGGCATCAAAATGGTTTTACGTCTCTCAACTAAAGTAATAGGAGGAAGATTCTGAAAAGAATTGCAAATATAACTGTGTACCTAGTTGTTAATCGAATGTTTGGACTCCCGAGAGAAGTGAGAAGATTTTTCTATTATTTCTTTTATAGGTAAAAGAAGAACACGTCAGGACCCAGATGATACCGGATAAACCGCTGGGACTAGGTGATCCTAGTGTGCTGTTAAGGGGAAATTCGTATCCTAACTCACAAAAATTAAATCGTGATTAATCGCAGTTTTAATTGCACTCGTAACAATAGAATACCAACTGAAATTTATTAAATATTTTGGATGTTTTCTACATTTTCAAATAGATTGATTTTGATTACAGCACGCGTTCTATTATTATGTTTATTACAAATATGTACCCTGTAAAACGATAAGCAAAAGAAATGGCATTTCTCAATTCACCTCATACAAGTATTCTAGTGCAATCTCTGTCATGAAAGTGCACCTTACAGGTGTAGAGGCATGTTCCAAAAAATAACTGCACTCAAAAGTAAAACAATGTAAAACTTTAGAGCCGACACGTCCACACGGTCCTACTTCTTGTTCAGCCAATCCCTAAGGCTAAGAAGTATTTTTACATTGAAAGGAGATAATTCTGCCCACTTCTTATTTACAATGTCACCTGAAAGGGAGAACAGGCATTTGCATGGCACCGTTGTAGCCGGTGTTGCAAGATAGTCACGTGCCAGATGTCCGAAATATTTGTATGCCCCTTCATGTTTCAGCCACCATTCCAGAGGACATGGTTTCATTCTGATGACGCTCCTTAAAAAGATGTCTTAATTAAATTCGTGACTGAACTCCTTGGGGGAGAATGGTATGTCTCCTTCTCTGTTTTACCCACATTCTGCCCTATGTTTCATGTTCTAGCAGTCTCGGATGGTGACCTAGCATGTTGTTCGTTGTAAGAATACTTTTACTGCAGATTTGACAAAATGCAAAGAAGGTACCAATGTGAGATTTCTAAAGATAGCTACAGACCTCAAGCCCAAGGTTGAAGAATCTGAAGTGCCTTCCAAAACCTGAGAGGGACAAGGCGTGGAGCATGCTTTCAGAAGTCTTACAAGAGCAACACTCCGATGCAAAAACTACAGAACCCAAACCACCAAAAAAGAAAATCAAACTTCTCCCGGTGGTATCGACTCAGGTGGTGAAAATGAGCATGCGCCAGTCCTCACTGCTTTGGATCATTATGGAGCAGAACCCGTCATCAGTATGGATGTACGTCCTCTGGAATGGTGATCAAAGCATGAAGGCACATATGAATCTTTAGCACATCTGGCATGTAACTATCTTGCGACGCCAGCTGCAACGGTGCCATTTGCACGTTTAACTTTCATGATAAAGAGATTGTACTACAGTACTTGTAGGAGTACTTGTATGAGGTATTGAAAATTACTATTTCTTTTGGGTTTTACCGTGCAAATATTTGTTAGAAAAATATGAAAAATATCAACTGAGCACTGCACACTTTGTATTCTACATTGTAACTGAAATCAATATATTTGAAAATGTAGAAAACATCGAACAATATTTCAATGAATGGTATTCTATTATTGTTCAACACCGCAATTAATCGCAACTAATTTTTAAAATTTCTTGACAGCCCTACTTCCTAAACAAACGAAGGATCCCCAAACTGTTTGGTTTGCATTAGCCCCAAAGGACATAAAAACGTGCTTATTGTAGAGGCTTTGATTATAGAGGCTTTATTATGTGTATTTCTCTTGGGGCTAATGCAAGCCAAACGTGTCCTAGCAATTAAACCCATTTCAGCTCCCAGCCCTACACTCTGGAGTAACAAAAGACAATGCCATTGCCTCTCCTAGCAACCACACCCAAATCATCACCCAAACAGACAAAACTAATTCAACTTCCCCTCCCACCAAAAAAAAAAAAAAAAATCACTCCTAAAAAAAGCAACTCTTCCAACTCCCCCAAACTCACCCCAATGACAAAAAGGAAATTCACTCTCCCTCTTGTAGCCCATAGAACCAGCTTTAGCATTTATTTTATTTGGCAGTAACACAAGGAACCTACAGGCCTCTAGCCTACAAGACACTGGCTGCAGCAGTTAGCATAAGGCTTGAAGCCTTCCAAATCTGGCTCAGATAAATGGCTGAACGGTTGCCCTTAAGTTTGGGGGAACTGGGAACAGAGTTTGAAGGGAGAAGTCGGTCCATAACAACACCAGCGACCCACACGAACATGAGCTAACACCAGCTTTTGGATATCTTAAGATAGAACATCTGCAGAAGTCTGACCAAAACAGTGCCATGGCAACGAATTGATGTCTCTTACAAAAAGCTGAGATCGTTAATAAACTAACCTAGAGGAGAAAGGCAACCCAACGTGAGCAGAGCGAGGACATTCAAATAAGGAAGGGGCACGAAACTCCCACTGAATATACATGGGACATAGTGGCATCAGCATAACATATGATCAAAGTTGTTAGCCAGCCTGCCTGCAGGAGAAAAGAGAAATGTAGCCCTTGGGAGATACTAGGATGATAGCCACTGGTGATGATAAGGAAGGTGATGGCTAGCATATCAGGTTGTTCTCCAAGGATGGTGTGAGTATATGCATGTTCAGATGTACATTCTGTATCACCTCTATCTACCTTGCTGGGTTAGAGTGTTTGTGACTTTGCTAAATGTATTAACTACTGTAAATGCGGAAGGGTTCCTAAAATGTAAGTGTTGCAACTGTGCACATCAGGGTTCCCAACTAAATAGGAATTTTAATCATACTAGGCCTGATCTTGGGACAAGAACCTGTCAAACCTCAGAGAGAGAACTGGGAATTCTGAAGTAATCAATAGAATTAAGAGAAGATTCATAGATTGGGCCAAACCCCTCTCCCTACTTCTCACCAGTGATCCAAATCAATTTAAATCTGCTCTCAATGCACCCCTATAGCACAAAATAATTATTTGGCCCTCCCCCAAAGCATCCTAGGAATGAAAAACACACTGCTTTACCTAAAAAGAAGAGACTAGGTGCTTTTATCCCCATTCTATCCCTGGGGCAGGGTTGTTCAGTAACTTTGGCAAGTCACAGACAACCAGGAGCATAACTACAATGGGAAACCAGCTCTCCTGATTCTCAAGCTCCTCTTCCAAACTCTGCTAGAATTAACTATTGTCCCAGAGGTTACTAAATCGGAGGCTGAATGCAGACAGACACAACAGAAGCCAGGTACTTTATGCTCCCTGTGCTAAGCTCTCAGGATCATAAATTCAAAAAAAGGGCCTCGGTCACTTGAACGAAAGAAGCATCACTCTCAGATCTCCTTAACATTTGGGCTTTTATCCTCTTTCTGGGCTAGAGAGGGCAAGATAATGACAAAAACTTGGGCAGACCAAGCAGGGATGCACACATACATAAGACCCAATATATTCCCTTGGTAGGAGTTAGCACCTAGTTGTCATGGCGATTGTGGTACAGCTTTCATTATGGCATCACCGGGCTCACACATAGCTATTGGGGCACTGAGCTCAAGTCAGTGCTCAGCTTGGCCTCTGGGAGAACTGGTTGGCGCTGAGGGATATTTCAATCAGTGTGAGACTTGGCAGACAGGCCTGTGATAGAAGTAAGTGAATTTTTTCAGATGGCCAATGTAACACAGCAGTGTAAGCTATATACTAATTGAGTTGTGGTTTCACAGGGGTCTCAGACTAGTTAGGGAGTTCTTAAAACATTTCTTCTGTCCTTGTCAAGCTACACTATGCCCATGTAACACACAAGGAATAAATACAAGCTTGTAACTCAGCATGTGAGCAATTTTAGCAGAATGTCCACTGGCATGGTGAGTCCAACTATAGTATAGTCAGTCAGAGTTCTCTGCTCACTCATACATTTGGACAATAAAATCCAAAATCCCATTGACTTTAATCAGATTGTGGCTTTCAGGAAATGTCCACATGGTGGGTCTGTGTGGTGGGGCTGTACTACATCTGGAGATTCAGCAGGAATTCTCACTCATTTGGGCTCTGGTGGGTAGATTAGGGATTAAGCAAAACTCCTCACTCAATTCAGGCATTGATTAACTTTAATTTTGGCAATCCTCGACCTTTGAGGTGTCTCACTTTATTCATCCTGAAAACGGGGATAATGGTAAGTATTTAAAAAGTTATGAATTAATTATTCTTTGGCATTTTGAGGTCCTTGAAAGCACAATGTTTTGTTATCTAAGGGGCTAATTCCAAACCAACTGCATTCATTCAGTGGTGACCCTATGGACTCCAGTGAACTCTCAATCACACCCTTAGTGTAGAAAATGTTATTAATATCATCTATATTTATTCATATAAACAGAAAGTGATTTCTTTCATAGCTGATAAATATCCTAATATCATCACTGAGTCTCTGTTTATCCATCTTTAAAACAGAGATAATAGTTATCTACTCCACAGTGTACATTCTGGCTTAATAATTGTTGCCACTTTTAAGAATCTTGGAAGCAAGTTGGTTGCTAGCTGAGTGCAGGCACTTTGACTAGTATCAAAAAAGTCATTCTTGAAAAGTTCGGTCTTTAAGGACATTTATCAATATTTCCTTAAAGACACCAACACTTTTGTAAGTTCCTATTGGGCTTTGACTGGACTAGTCTCTAGAGAGGGCACTATGATCACAAAGGCTTGTGTAGGCAGGGCAAGGCTGTATGTCCATTGCCCTTTTATGGAGATCAGACCTGGTTGGCATGGCACACCCCTCATTATGAAGTCCCCTGGCCCAAGACCAGCCATCAGTGCATTCAGCTCAGGTCAGTGCTCAGCTTTGTATCAGGAAGAGCTGATTAGTGGGTTGCTGAATTGTAGCTATTTTAGAAGTTCTGCCCGCTTCCTGGGTCAGGGATTTCAAACAATGTCATGAGATACCTAAAGCAGCTCCTAGATGATCTGAGGGCAGCACCCTGTGTGTTATCCAGTTCTGTGGTGCATGATGGGTACATCTGGGAAAGGACTGGTCAAAGCGCACATGCTGGAATGCAGCCCCTAGGGCTGCATATTATGACGTTTCTTTACATAAGGGCTCTGGGAGAGTTAACGGCCACAGCGAGGCAGAGGAGTTATTTCACTCTTGGTTGAAAATGCTGGTTTGTCATTTATTTTGTGGGACATTAACTGAATTGAAAAAGCAGCTGGTGTGTGGGGTAAAGAAGCTACATGCCTTTCCAAGGGCTACCAGCCTAATTTTGGACTTCGCCTGAAGGAACTAGCAGAGCAGTCCATTGTCACACTTGCTCACTGGGGGCTTCTGAAGAGAAGGATTTCCATATTTCTGTTGTATGAGAGATATGGAAACAGTTTGACTACCAGGCCCAGCTGCACAAATCACATCATTGCTGGATAAATTCCTGTCCTGTGTCATTTATGAGGTGATAATCACCTGGGGGAAAGTCCTTCGAATGTCGATTCTAATCCCTTCCCTAGCTAGTGATCAAAGGTTTGTATGTATTACCAATCACCAGAGCATCTATGGATTTTGCTCCTGCAGAGTACAGTGATAATAAAACAAGATGACAGTCATGATGAGAAACATACCCTTTCCTGAGTAGCTTCCTTGCTGATCAGGTTTGGGTGGAATTTGGCTGATCATCGACTCTACCCCTCCTACCTCCACCCACATCATTTAAGATTCTCCACTATATGAATCTCCCATCAATTCAACTAACTCCGTTCTTCTTTATCTATTCTCCATGGACCATCAGAAGTAAACACAGCCCTTTCTGATGGTTTGAAGAAATAAACTCAGTACAAAGCAAAGCAGTATCGAGAAAGTACATGAAAGGGAACTCTCTTACAAGATCATCTACAGTGTGGAAAATAGAGAATACACTAATTTAAGTCATTTCTCAAGATCTCCAGTGATGGAACCTCAATTCCTATTCTAGGCAATTTACTCCTTTTGTCAGAGATTGCCGTTTAACTCCCTAGAAAATTTGATTAATGTCTAGTGTGAATGTCTCTTTTTATCCAGTTACAATCGGAGTACCATCAGAAAAGGATGGATTACGTCAAATCAACGCTGGATTCTTGGTAAGAAAAGAGTTTTGCATTACACACATTATATCGTGTGGGCGGTCGGGAAAGATGAGTGTTAAAGTCGCATAGTTAAGCCAACAGTCTCCGAATGGCACAGAGGCTGACAGCTTCCCAGATAACCCTGCAGGCAGCTCTTAGTATAGAACGAATCATGTCTCCTTCTTAATCTGTCTCCTTCTTAATCTCTTGACTGTTGTGTTGCTGAATGTCTGGGTTCCTCTCAGAGACCCCGTTCCTCAATATCCTTTTTCTAGGTACCTGAAAGGTGCATTAAGCCATTATTTTCAATGGGGTTTCCCGTTCAATATTAGAGTCAGCAATGATTTAGCTCCTCTACTCTTCACTGTTTTCCTTCTAGCACTGTCCCTAAATTGCTGTGCTTATTGATACTTTATTATTATCGGGAACTCACTACTAATATTTTGTTGTTTCCATTTTATTTAGGATGAAGGCGCCATCGAGGGCCAGACCCCATCTCCAAAGTAAATTTGCTGCATCCCTCTGGCCCCTCACTGCCTTCTTTATGCCCAGTGAAGGCTCCTTATGTGCTACAAAGGCATATCAAGCCTCATTCAGCAGGTAATTCTGGGATCAGCTTCCTCCTCACCTGAGTATCCAGCACTTCGGGGAGCCGAACTCCCACCATTCGGAAAGGGTGGATGCAGCAGTCATTGAAAAACACTTCCACAGGCAGAGATCTCTATCCTGCCTAGACCCCAGTCAAGTCTGGGTTTAAAATACTCTGGGAGGGCTCAGGCCCTCAGCATTGGACTTGCTTTTCAAGTGATGAGGCTCCTCTTCAAAGAGGAGAAAGAAGGGAGTCAGGGACAGAAAATGAAGTACTCGCATCTCTAGGTTTCACTGTCTGTGTTTCACTGTAGACTGTAGGGCAGGCTCAAGGTGAGGAAGACAACTACTATGTTGTCAGGGTCTTTATCAAGCCATTTCTACTGTCCAGCCTGGGGAAGGAGCAACAGACAGTTCCTTTAAAGAGCCCAATAATCACTTGTAAGGAGAATATTCCTTAAGATTCAATGCCTCTGAGTAACGTCCTACCTCCTCCCTGATGAGATGGAGTTTTCTCCCTTTGTGACCAAGAGCAACAACAATAGCTCACAGACGTTAAGGTCAGAAGGGATCATCGTGATCTGACCTCATGCACATTGCAGGCCACAGAACCGCAGCAACCCACTCCTGTAATAGACCCCTAATCTCTGACTGAGTTACTAAGGTGTGATGGAACAAAGCACCTGCTGTGATGGCTGAAGGCCATGGAGGGGTTAGGCAGCCATTGGAGAGGAACACCAGTGAGTCTCTCGCCCAATTACGTGATATGAGACTTTTGAGATACTTAGGAGACGGGTTTCCAAACTAGGCTTTGATATTTCTGCTAGTTAATAAAATACAGCTTTCATTTGAAAATGGAAGGAAATTGGATTAACAGGGATCTTACTGGGAGGTGGGATCATGTGGTGGTGTTAACACATGGATCATATCATATGGGGAAGCAGGAGATACAGAAGGGAATTGCTCTCCTGATGCTAATATTTCCTTTCCGTTCATTTTATTTTAGGATGAGTGCTCCCTCCTGGGCCTCTTTAAGAAGTGACCTTCCTTTTCCTGCCCCCGGTCTGTCAGAGGCACAGATCTACAGCCAGTACAGAGCTTTGCTGGAAGAGAGTGGACCCTCTGCCAGAGAGTGAGCATTAGGGTTCTTTGCCTGTGTGCACATGGAGAGGGAGGGCAAGTGGGTAGATGTACCTATACATACAGGGTTTTGAGTGCAGACATGGAATACGGTTGCCACCCTTCTAAAAAAATGCTCTCACAAGACAAATTCTCTGCAGTTGTTTTAAGAAAGATGGGGTTTTGTCTGACCACCAACAGGCCCCAACCATTCTTCCTCCTCTTAACATCTTCTTGCAATGCAAACAGTCCTTTTCCTCCCTCCCAACCTCATCCTGCTACTATCTGTGTAGTGATAGTCCTATTCTCTCCTATCCCTTTCCTTTGCTGAGTGGGAAATGTCTTTTTTTTATTATATCATTTGTGCAATGCTTCGATGGCTCAGTCATTGCTATGGCAAACAAGTTAACTGCCAAGGTCTGCAGTTGGATCTGCCCTGTTCCTTACTATCCTGAATAACTAAGAACTGAAAAGGAGAGTGAGGTGGAGGAGTTTGAACAAAAATGGTAGCATCCAAGAAACAACTATGGAATCTTTCCATTAATATCCGCTGGGGAAGATTACAGGATTGTCTGTGAGCTTGTAGCTACAGGCCAGGGAGGGTGGAGGGGAGCTGTGAACACCCTGAATTTGCACAGAGTCACAGGGTGCCCCTAAAGGGACAATGTGGCAAGTGAGCTCTGGATGACGAGGAGCAGAAATAAAAACATGTCAACTCTTAAATGTGGTGTGGACTTTCCATGACTCACACCCTCTCATGCCTCACTTTAGCCCATTGAATGGTGGGGTTCGGAAAGAAGAATGGAGAGGGCTGGGAACTGGCCAGCAGCACCATGTGAGAATGCAATAATTGCCGTTAATTTTACAGACACCCCAGCTTGGTCCACTCTTAATGTCAAGTCCCTCTGAAGGACAAGCTATTGAGCTCAAACCATGTCCCCCGATCTCCTCAATTCGGTAGCAGCTGTCTTCCCCATCTAATGAATGCCATCTCTCTTTTTTCAGCAACTCTGCGCAGCCAAAGAGCAGCCATATTACTTCCTCTCCTTTCAGAGAGTCAGGAGGTAAGTGATTTCTACAGTTCTCTAGGGGAGGATTGAACTGGATGACTGAATGTGCTGTTTGCTGCACCTTCTTGCATTTTTCAGAGGATGTCTTTTTTTTTTTTTTTTAGCAGCAGCAGCAGCAGCATTCAGTTTGCTGAACGATTATGAAACATTTAGTGCTTCTTAAAATCTCCTTGTGCCTCTTTGGAGGCCACATCCTGCATTTCCAGCCACAATAAACTAGAACTATATTTCAGAGAAGACAAAGAGGATGAAATGTTGACTGTGGGACCCACTGCCATTATACTATAGGGGGAGGTGGAAGAGAACTTGCAAACATCCAACCCCACAGCTTGACATGCCCTCCACAGCAGTTCTCTATTCCCATGCTAGGCAGCTACCACCAGTGGCCATTTGCAGACCGACAAGGGAGATCTGTCTGCTTGCAGGAGATGCAACATAATTAGTATCAAACCAGCCTCACTTTTCTCAGCATTGTTTCCTTCCTTACACTGCCAGGATTGGTTTTTGCTCTAAAGAGAAGTGATGCTTTACAACCAAATCACTAATGAAGACGAGAATGAGGAATTCAGCACTTCAGTCACTAAGTTGATTTCTTTTTCTAACACCACTTTAGAATCAAGGGAGCTGCGTGAGCGCCTGCAGGTCTTCTAGGCGGAGAATTATACCAAGTGAATGTGTCAACATTTGAGAAGGAACCCCTCTCCCAAAACACTTGATGTTATACTAATATACTTCTAGGTTGTGTGACATTAACTCTGCTTTCCCTTCTCTTTCAGGCTCCTCATGGAAATCCATGGGTCCAGCCCGCCTTTAAAGTAAGTAGCAATGACTGGTGCCCAAGGGGAGGGAGAGAGGATGTAAAAGATCAAGCAGGATCCTATTTCTTCCTGGGGACCCACAGCCAAGGGACATTCCAACTCTCTCTCAGATCATCTCTTTTCCCAGTTTCCAGCAGGTCATCTTCATGGAATGCTCTCCCCAGTTCATTGAAACACAGGAGAGAGGCTTCCATCGGGGTTTTTATTCCTATCCTTTTCTAAATATTGTCTCAGAGGAGGCTGTTGTACCATAGCTGGTTATAGTTCTATGGGTATCTATACACCACACAATGCTAATACCATGGGGAATGGGCTTTGTACAAAGAAATCCATTTAAAATAGAAGGAAAAAGCCATTTGTCCCTGATGTCTCATCATAGCAAAGACTCTGAAACTTCCTTCTTTTTAAAGCTATTACTAAGTTCCTGTTTGTTGCTTTTTGTCTTCCCTGCAGTCACCAGATGAGAGACTAAACAGCACCAGGGATGGTCCCCGTGGCCATGCTGTTTCAAATTCCACCACATGATGTCTGGCAGGTAAACTATACTGCAGTTCTGAGCCTTCCCTGCAAACTCTATACTATACCAGCACAAAGAAACAGCTGCTATCGGGGATCAAAATCCATCTACATTCTCTCCGTTCAAAACCAGTGCTACTGGACTGCATCAGTCGTGTTAGTCTGTATCCGCAAAAAGAACAGGAGTACTTGTGGCACCTTAGAGACTAACACATTTACTTGAGCATAACCTTTTGTGGGTTAGAGCCCACTTCATCGGATTCATGAGGTGGAAACTACAGTAGGAAGATAGATATAGATATATATTCAAAGAAAAGAAAAAACTTTTTCTAGTGGTAATCAAAATGGTCTATTTGCAGCAGTTGACAAGAAGTTGTGAAGACCAGTGTTTGTGTGTCTGTGGGGGGGGGGGGGGAGAATAAACATGGGGAAATTGTTTTACCTTGTGTAATGACCCATCCACTCCCAGTCTTTATTTAAGCCTTATTTAATGATTTGTGTCCATTTCTTCTTTTCCGTAGAGACTGTCCGGTTTGGCCAATGTACATGGCAGAGGGACACTGCTGGCACATGATGGCATATATCATATTTGTAGATGTGCAGGTGAACGAGCCTCTGATAGTGTGGCTGATGTGATTAGGTCCTATGATGTTTCCCCTGAGTAGATATGTGGACAGAGAGTTGGCAAGGGGCTTTGTTGCAAGGATAGGTTCCTGGCTTAGTGTTTTTGTCGTGTGGTCTGCGGTTGCTGGTGAGAATTTGCTTCAGGTTCGGGAGCTGACTGTAAGCAAGGACTGGCCTGTCTCCCAAGATCTGTGAGAGTGATGGATCATCCTTCAGGATAGCTTGTAGATCCTTGATGATGTGCTGGAGAGGTTTTTGTTGAGGGATAAGGGGGCGGCTACTGGCGTTCTGTTACTTCCTTTGTTGGGTCTGTCCTGTAGTAGGTGACTTCTGGGTACTCTTCTGGCTCTGTTTATCTGTTTCTTCACTTCAGCAGGTGGGTAGTGTAGTTATAAGAACACTTGATAGAGATCTTGTAGGTTTTTGTCTCTGTCTGATGGGTTGGAGCAAATGCGATTGTATCGTAGAGCTTGGCTGTAGACAATGGATCGTGTGGTGTGGTCTGGATAAAATCTGGAGGCATGTAGGTAAGTAGAGCGGTCCGTAGGTTTCCGGTATAGGGCGGTGTTTATGTGACCATCGCTTATTAACCCTGTAGCGTCCAGGAAGTGGATCTCTTGTGTGGACTGGTCCAGGCTGAGGTTGATGGTGGGGTGGAAATTGTTGAAATCCTGGTGGAATTCCTCAAGGGCTTCTTTTCTATGGGTCCAGATGCTGAAGATGTCATCAACGTAGCGCAAGTAGAGCAGGGGCGTTAGGGGACGAGAGCTGAGGAAGCGTTGTTCTAAGTCAGCCATAAAAATGTTGGCATACTGTGGGGCCATGCGGGTCCCCATAGCAGTGCCACTGATTGGAAGGTATATGTTGTCCCCAAATGTGAACTAGTTATGGGTGAGGACAAAGTCACAAAGTTCGGCCACCAGGTTTGCCGTGACTTAGAACAAGCGCAAGGAAAGCAGGGGCGTTAGGAGACGAGAGCTGAGGAAGCGTTGTTCTAAGTCACGGCAAACATGGGGGCCGAACTTTGTGGCTTTTTCCTCACCCATAACTATTTCACATTTTGGGACAACATATCCCTTCCAATCAGCGGCACTGCTCTGGGGATCTACAACCTCTCCTGAAGGACGATCCATCACTCTCACAGATCTTGGGAGACAGGACAGTCCTTTCTTACAGACAGCCCCTCAACCTGAAGCAAATTCTCACCAGCAACCACAGACCACACAACAAACACACTAACCCAGGAACCTATCCCTGCAACAAAGCCCTTTGCCATCTCTGTCCACATATCTATTCAGGCGACACCATCATTGGACCTAATCACATCAGCCACACTGTCAGAGGCTCATTCACCTGCACATCTACCAATGTGATAAATTTCATCATGGGCCAGCAATGTCCCTCTGCCATGTACATTGGCCAACCCGGACAGCCTCTATGGAAAAGAAGAAATGGACACAAATCAGACGTCAAGCATTATAACATTCAGAAACCAGTCGGAGAACACTTCAGTCTTCCTGGTCACTCGATTACAGCCCTAAAAGTCGCAAAATTACAACAATAAAACTTCAAAACAGACTCCAGCCAGAGACTGCTGAATTGGAATTAATTTGCCAAATGGACACCATTACATTAGGCTTAAATAAAAACTGGGAGTGTATGAGTCATTACATAAAGTTTTGATTACCACTACAAAAAGTTCTTCTCTCTCCTGCTGGTAATAGCTCATCTTAAGTGATCACTCTCATTACAGTGTGTATGGTAACACCCATTGTTTCAGGTTCTCTGTCTTTATATATCTATATCTATCTTCCTACTGTATTTCCACTACATGCATGCGATGAAGTGGACTGTAGTCCACGAAAGCTTATGTTCAAATAAATTTATTAGTCTCTAAGGTACCACCAGTACTCCTGTTCTTTGTGCAAATATAGACTAATATGGCTGCTACTCTGAAACCTGTCATTATGCAAGGCACTGAATTTAGCCGTATGGAGTGGAAATCCATCAACTTCATAAAAACTCGCACAGATACAGACAGACATCATCTTTCTTTCCAAATGCAAACGGATGGACATCATATCAAAAGGACTGAAAGTAAAAAATCCATTACAATCGACATATCACACAGACTATGCTGACAGATTGTGCCACACACTCTCAAAGAAACTGCGGAACCACCTGACCAACATCCTATACAGCAAACAGGGAAAGATTAAGAATGAACTCTCCAAACTGGATACTCTCATCAAAAACCAACCTTCCACACAAACTTCCTCGTGGCTGGACTTTACAAAAACTAGAGAAGCCATTTACAACACACACTTTGCTTCTCTACAGAGGAAAAGGATACTCAACTAGCTAAACTAACTACATACCACAAGGGGCCACAACAGTGGATCCTTAACCCACCCAGCAATATTGTTAATCTTTCCAGCTATTCTCTTAGCCCAGCAGAAGAGTCTGTCCTATCTCGGGGCCTCTCCTTCTGACCCTCAACGCATTGTTTCATGTTCTCTGTGTATAGATAGATAGATAGATAGATAGATATCTTCCTCCTGTATTATCCCCTGCATGCATCCCATGAAGTAGCATGTAAAAGCTTATGCTCAAATAAATTTGTTACTCTAAGGTGCCGCAAGTTCTCCTGTTCTTTTTGAGGATAACTGCAGTGAATCAATCTCTGCACTAGGAATGCTGTAAGGTGCTTCTCTCTGCTAGGACAGAAAACTCGGCTTTGCTAAAACTGTTCTCAGTAACCACACTGCAGTGAGTAGCCTGTCCTCACGGAGCCAACAGTTCACTTCCTTGAGCACCCCCAACTTAGGTCATAACCACACTGCACATACTCCTCTCCTCCTTACCCAGCCACCTGTACAGTTTGCCCTCTGTCTATTCCAAGTTCTGGAACGGAAGTAAGTTATCTTGTCAGCAAACACCCCCCACCACCGCATATCTTAACAGGGTGGCATTGTCTGATGCTCAAACTCATGCTGCAGCATTTTCAATGCAGGGTGTCCTATCTGATCAAGATATCCGCTGTCAGGCTCAGGGTATAAGTACTTCTTGTCAGAAGCCTTCCAATGCTCCCTGAAACAGCAGGTGGCTATGAGGAGGGTTTTCCTCACTCTGTCCTCCTGTTTTAAAATGTGAAGGAAACATTCAAGAACAGCAGTGCTGTTACAAGACTTTGATTAATGGAACACTGATTATTAACAAAGTTTTCTTTAATTATGAATTCCTGTTCAAGGGTTGAAACATGGACGCAGACTGTGGTGGGTACGGTGTGCACTGATGTACAGACCGCTTCTACACTAGAGGAATGACAGGCTCCTGCTTCTACAGCGGTCTCTGGGGGGAGGACGGTTGCAGGTGGGTGTGCAGGAAGGGGTGGGTTTGCAGGAAGGGGTGAGGGGTGCCGTCTTTGGGACGGAGTTTGGATGCAGGCTCTGGGGTGGGGGTTGGGGCGTAGGAAGGGGTGAAGGGTGTGTGGGAAGGGTGAGTATGTGTCCGTGGATGAGGGCTCTTGCTGGGGCTCAGGGCATCGGAGAGGCTCATGGCTAGGGTGGAAGGGCATGGTAAGGGCAGCCTGCCTTGCCATTTGTGGATGGCAGGCGCTAGGACCCTGGGGCAGCATACACCTCACAGACTGACCCGGGGCAGCATACACCTCACAGACTGACCCTGGTGCCTAGTGACTGCAGTCTGTGTGTGTCCTGCTGTTGATCCTGCCCCCAAGTCTGTACCCTGGTAATGGAGGCTGTCCTATGCAATTAAAAAACCCCTCCCCCCCCTTCACACAAAGTCTTCTGACAAGAAAAACATGACGGAAACAGTGAATAACAACAAACTACTTTTAATACTCAACTACACAGTGGGGGGATGAAACTTGGATTTGGGACTGGGTAATCCAGGAAGGGAAGCACTTCTCAAAATTTATGGCATGAGAGCTGTTTGGTACATGAGCGCTCTGCTGGGGTGGAGTGACAGTTTTCACGGCCCCTAGCGCCCCTCCTTCTTGTGATTTTGGGTGAGGGGGGGACAGGACTTTGTGGCGGGGGAGGGCAGTTGCAGATACAGTTCAGGGGGGCTCTCTGCTCCTGCCTGCGGTCCTGCAGAACATCTACAAGGCGCCGGAGCGTGTCCGTTTGCTCCCTCATTAGCCCAAGCAGCGTTTGAGTCGCCTGCTGGTCTTCCTGCTGCCACCTGTCCTCCCGTTCGCTGTGTGAGCGCTGGTGCTGACATAGGGTCTCCCTCCACTGTCTCTGCTCGGCCGCCTCAGCTCTGGAGTAGGCCATCAGTTCCGAGAACATGTCGTCCCTAGTCTTTTTCTTTCGCCGCCTAATCTGCGCCAGCCTCTGTGAGGGGGATGCCGGGGCAGTTCGTGAAAGAGCCACAGCTGTGTGATGGGAAAAAGGAAGTGATTTCCTTGACAAGATACATGTTTGCGAACACTGAACACAGTCTACTCAGTTTCTGTGAACAAGACCATACAGTCTCACGAGCTCTCAGGACAAGTTCGAGATTTCGGAATACGCTTTCATTGGCTGCGGTCTTGCACAGGAGATCGGACAAGCGGGGCGGTACAGCTGAATCCGTGTAGCAGCCAGGCCTGGTAAGCCCTGCACTATAGGCTGCTTAACAGTTAATGGATAGCTGTGCCCTCCCGCTGAAGGCAATCTGGAAAGCATAAAGTCTGACCCTGTTCCAGCCCCTCGCGGCTGTGCCCGGGAAAGATCACTGTATGCTTTTCCTCTGCGGCCTCCAACACGTGGCTGTTAAACGAAGGTCATTGCTATGCAAAGTAAAAGTCAAGCATTCACAATAGTAACAGTACACTAATTGCCCTAATTAGATGCAGCAGTCGCCGAACGAGATTACCCTGAGGCGGGTCACTCGGAGAGAGAGAGAGAGGATGCTGCGAGAATCCCTGCACAGACCAGGACTGTATGCTGCCATGCTGGTCGAGGCAATGATTCCGCTGTACGTTAGGATGGTCTGGCGCGGAAGAGTGTGCTTCCACGGAGCACCAAATAAGGCACCTCTCCCCAGGAACCTCCTGCGTAGGCTTTTCGAGCACCTCTACGAGAGCTTCGTGGAAGTGTACCAAGAGGATTTCTGTTCCATCCCTATATGTGTGGACCTTCTTTTTATATAGTTTTATATGGAAAACTTTTTATATAGCTTTTATATAGTTTTTATTCCTGTTTTTTAAAAAATAAATGTTTCCATGTTTATAGCACTTACCGACTGATCCTTCCCCTGATTCTGAGTCCGGGTTAACAGCCGGGGAGGGTTGGTAGGGGATCTCTGTGAGGGTGATGAAGAGATCCTGGCTGTCGGGGAAGGCGGTATTGTAAGCGCTGTCGCCTGCGTCGTCCTCCACAAACCCTTCCTCATCTTCCCCATCGGCGAACATCGCCGAGGAACTGCCCGTCGACACTATGCCATCCTCAGAGTCCACGGTCACTGGTGGGGCAGTGGTGGCAGACCCACCTAGGATGGCATGCAGTGCCTCGTAGAAGCGGCATGTCTGTGGCTGGGCTCCGGAGCGTCCGTTTGCCGCTCTGACTTTTTGGTAGCCATGTCTCAGGTCCTTGATTTTCACGTGGCACTGCGTTGTATCCCGGCTGTATCCTCTGAGTGCCATGGCTTTGGAGACCTTCTCGTAGGTCTTTGCATTCCGTTTGTTGGAGCGCAGCTCCGAAAGCACAGACTCATCGCCCCACACAGCGATCAGATCCAGGACTTCCCGGTCTGTCCATGCTGGGGACCTCTTTCTATTCTGGGATTGCATGGACTCCTCTGCTGGAGAGCTCTGCATCGTTGCAGGTGCTGCTGAGCTCGCCCCGATGTCCAACCAGGACATCAGATTCAAAGTGCCCAGACAGGAAAAGGAATTCAAATTTTCCCGGGTCGTTTCCTGTGTGGCTGGTCAGAGAATCCAAGCTTGGACTGCTGTCCAGAGCGTCAACAGAGTGGTGCACTGTGGGATAGCTCCCGGAGCTACTAAGTTCGATTTGCATCCACACCTAGCCTAATTCGAAATAGCCATGTCGAATTTAGCGCTACTCCCCTCGTCGGGGTGGAGTACCGAATTCGAACTAAAGAGCCCTCTAGGTCGAATTAAATGGCTTCCTGGAGTGGACGGTTGAGCGGTTAATTCGAATTAACGCTGCTAAATTCGATTTAAAGTCCTAGTGTAGACCAGGCCTAACTCAACTGATATCCATACTCAGTGGCACTGAGCTGACACTTGATACTTTTGGTCCTTAACTTCCTTATATTCAGCTTCAGGTAATATAAAGTTAAAATCACATCCAATCACTGAAACTTTTTAATCTAAACATTGATTTTCATAAGGATTATGTCTTATATATTAAACAAATAATTCACATTAAACTGTTCTGCATCAACTGCTAATGCAATACTAAAAATAATAAAAAAAGAATTCTCTAATAAACTGTTTAAGCAATCACTCCCCATAATTTTTTGTTCTACAAATCCACCACGGCATTTAAGGTCTGTAAAACGTCTATGCCAATTACCCCAAATCTTTTCTATCCATGATTCCAACCCTCCCATACAAGGTTGCTGCTCCAACTTGTAGCTCAATTGTTTTTGATAATCAGGATCACCTCCGATGCTCCATTGAAGCCTGTTGCATGCCTCTAGCTGTTGATAGACCACAATAAATGCCACATAGATTTCAGTGCATTGATTATTGTAGTACCGGCTACTGTACTTATTAGCATTTTTGTAACCACAAGTCCATCCTAGATTGTTACATTTATCAAGGGTCGTCCATTACCTTCCATCTTAATATCTGCAATTGGCCGGGAGTACAGTCCATAATAAGTTGGTTCAGTGATTCATCTCCACATTCTTAAGTTTTTTTAAAATTCTTTTTCAATTGATCCTACAGATATAACTAATATTACTTATTACAATGGCTATTGTTTTCCTACGCGGGGGACTCTTGTTTGAAGAAGATCTTCGACTTAGGGTTGGGGACTGAGCACATTATAATATAGCAATACAATGATAATACAGTAGTACAGCAATAATACAATTGTTTTTACAACCAAGTTGAAATTAAATGCCAGTTTTCCTGGTCCAGCTAGTGGTTTTTAGCTGATTGTTAAATTAATTGTCCATATATGGTAGATAGAGGTGTATTTGACCAGTCTCTTATTTATAAAGCACTTCATTTTTCTTTTCTTGATGCTTGGAGGTTTCTTCACTGTATACTGATATGAACTGGTGTCTTCAGGGTGTGATATTTTTGGCGTCTTTGGTCTGTGGGATGCAACTTAAACAACTTTTGTTAGTTAACATAGTAACGTTTTTTTTGTTTGTTTGTTTTTAGTAACCCAAACTTAATAAACAGTTTTAACTTAGTTTCTTTACAATGTAATAAGAACAATGTAATAGGGACCAAGTCTTTTATAACACAACCTATACTTTTGCAATTGTTGTATAGACATTCATTTTTATTTGGGGTGCATTACTAATATTTAATACTAAATGTAATGCTTAATGGCTAAAATAAAGGTTTACAATCTTTCATGAGAAGGTATATTGCTTTCCCTTGCTGTACACTTTGTTTCAGCAAAAGAGTTAATTTGCTTGTGATGCCAAATTTTACTCTTGTTAACTGTTTAGAAGCACAAACTTTAGCAACCATTGCTTCCCATTAACATAACATAACATCAAAGAAAAGCATATAAAATTAAACCAACTATAAAATTAAACCAAAATAAATTTTAAATACCGATACATGCAAATACTTTGAGAGTATTTGAGAGTATACTTCCATGATGCTCTGCTATGTTTGGGAGCCAAAGGTGGAAACCTGTTGAAAATGTGGAAACCTGTTGAAATTGTTTGGTTAGCTTTATGCATAAATTGTTATTTTAGAACATTTTGGTTATGACATTCTTATAACTATATTTAAAAGTGCAAACAAGTTTATAAAAAGCCCAAGCAAGAAATTGACATTTTGTTAATATTATCTTTACTTTAATGTTGAGGTTTTTGCTCTAAAGAGAAGTGATGCTTTACAACCAAATCACTAAGGCCTGGTCTACACTAGGACTTTAATTCGAATTTAGCAGCGTTAATTCGAACTAACCGCTCAACCGTCCACACCAGGAAGCCATTTAATTCGAACTAGAGGGCTCTTTAGTTCGAATTTGGTACTCCACCCCGGCAGGTGGAGTAACGCTAAATTCGACATGGCTAGTTCGAATTAGGCTAGGTGTGGATGGAAATCGAACGTAGTAGCTCCGGGAGCTATCCCACACTGCACCACTCTGTTGACGCTCTGGACAGCAGCCCGAGCTTGGATTCTCTGCCCAGCCACACAGGAAATGACCCGCGAAAATTTGAATTCATTTTCCTGTCTGGGCGGTTTGAATCTGACGTTCTGGTTGCACATCGGGGCGAGCTCCGCAGCACCGGCAGCAATGCAGAGCTCTCCAGCAGAGGAGTTCATGTAATCTCTGAATAGAAAGAGGGACCCGGCATAGACTGACCGGGAACTCTTCGATCTGATCGGTGTGTGGGGCGAGGAGTCTGTGCTTTCGGAGCTGCGCTCCAACGAACGGAATGCAAAGACCTACGAGAAGGTCTCCAAAGCCATGATACAGACAGAGGATACAGCCGTCATGCAACGCAGCGCCGCGTGAAAATCAAGGACCCCAGACAAGGCTACCAAAAAATCAAAGCGGCCAACGGACGCTACGGAGCCTGCCACCACTGCCCCACCAGTGACCATGGACTCTGATGATGGGACAGTGTCGACGGACAGTTCCTCGACGATGTTCACGGACGGGGAAGATGAGGAAGGGTTTGTGGAGGACGAGGCAGGCGATAGCGCTTACAACGCTGGTTTCCCCGACAGCCAGGATCTCTTCATCACCGTCACGGAGATCCCCTACCAACCCTCCCCGGCCAGGAACCCGGATCCTGAATCAGGGGTAGGAGCAGTCGGTAAGTGCTTTAACCATGTTAACTTTTATTCTTAATATAACAGGAATCTGAAGTGTGTGAAAAGGAGGTCTCTGTATATATGGTGATAGAACAGAAATCCTCCTGGGAGAACGCCACGAAGCTCTCCTGCCGTTAATCGATAAGCATCAGCAGGAGGTTCCTGGGGAGAGCTGCCTTATTGGGTGCTCCGTGATAGCACACTTTTCCGCGCGAGGCTTTCATGCGGTATTCAGGGAGCACTGCCTCCCAGAGCACGGCTGCATAGGTCCGTGGTTCGTGCTAGATTTCACGCAGCATGCGCTCTCTATCTCGTTCAGTGCCTGTCCTCACGGTGATCTCGCTCGGAGACTCCTGCATCTAAGTAGGGGAAGAAATGTTACGTTACGCCTGGTCCAAAGTATTTTTAATAAATAAACGGACAGACGGCATAGCACAGACTCAGCACGCAGCTGCGTGACGAGCGTAACGGAAAGCCAAAGAATCAAATGGACGCTCATGGAGGGAGGGGGGAATGAGGACGCAAGGTATCCCACAGTTCCTGCTGTCTCCGAAAAGCATTTGCATTCTTGGCTGATCTCCAAATGCTTCTAGGGTCAAACACAGTGTCCGCGGTGGGACGGGGCATAGCTCGGCAATTTACGCACCCCCCCGACCCCCAGAAGTTAAAGGGAAAACAATCCTCTGTTGACTCTTTTACATGTCACCGTATCTGTACTGAATGCTGCAGATAGATGCGATGGTGCAGCACTCAACACCAACATCCTTGCTCCCCCCACGCTATGGATGGCTGATGGTACAAAACGATGGAAATCCATCCTCATCATCAGCCTATTGGCACATGGGGCAGTGCAAAAGGGCTGGTAACCATGACAACCGTACCAACTTGCTTGGGACCGGTCGGTCAAGGCCGCCTGTTGCTAATTTTTCATGGTAGATGGTGCAGTATGGCTGGTAACCGTCCTCATCATTGCAACAGGGGGCTGAGATCCATCAGCCCCCACCCTTCATTGTAAAGAAAAGATTCAATTGCCCCTGGACTAGCAGAGGGATGAGTGGTTCCCTCCTCCACACCCCTTAATGTCATCTCTGGACTATCATTGCAGCTGGAGGCTTCCTTCCACTCATTTCTCACAAACGACTACCTGTGTCTTATTCATGCATTCTATATTACTTCATCACACAAGTGGGGGGACAATGGTATTGGAACCCAGGAAGGCTGGGGGAAGAACGGAATGAACAGCTGGGGTTGTTTCAGGAGCACACCCTGTGAATAGCGTTCAGCTCAAAATTTATGCAGGATTGGACAGAGAGCAGCTGTGGTCTCTGGTTGTATGATACAGTGGTTCTCTAGTACACTTGCACATAATCTAGGCAGGACTGATTCTATTTTTAGATACCCAAAAAGGAGGGATTGACTCGGGGAGTCATTCCCAAATTTTGCTTTTGCGCCCCTGGCTGATCGACCAGGGGCACTTATGACAGCACCAAATGGCGCAGTGCAAAAGGACAGGTAACCATGACCATCTTATTACCGTCTTCTTACCAGTTCATGGTATGGTAGACGGTGCAGTATGCCTGGTAACCATCGCTGCTGTCATGCAAAAGCATAAGCATGCTGCTGTGTAGCGCTGCTGGTCCGCCTCTGTCAGCGGCATACAGTACACATACGGTGACATACACAAAAGGCAAAATACGGTCCATTGTTGCCACGCTATGGCGTGTGCCAGGGCATTTCATGGAAAACGTGATCGAAATGATTGTCTGCCCTTGCTTTCCCGGAGGAAGGAATGACTGGCGACATTTACCCAGAATCCACCGCGCAAATGATTTGTGCAACAGCAGGCACAGGGGTCTCAACAAAAAATTCACAGAGACAGCCTAGACTCAGTTAATTGTTCGCAAAAAGTATCATTGCAAGGAATTAACTAACTGTTTCCCATCTCACAGCTTCCACTGTCTCCAGACCTTCCACAGCATCCACCTCGCAGAGGCTGGCGAAGATTAGGCGGCGAAAGAAAAAGACAAGGGACACGATTTTCGATGAATGTGTGGGCTGCTACCTAGCCGAGGCGGACCAGCAGAGGCAGTGGAGGGAGAAAGTCTCTCTGTACCAGCGCTCACACAGCGAATGGGAGGAGAGGTGGCGTGAGGAACACAAACAGGCGACTCAAGCAATGCTTGTACTAGTGAGGGAGCAAACGGACACGCTCCGGCGACTTGTGTATGTTCTGCAGGACCGCTGCAGGACAGAGCCCCCGGCAGTATCTCTGCAACCGCCCTCCCCCGCCACAAAGTCACATACCCCCCTCACCCTAAATAACCAGGAGGATGCCCGCCCTGGGCCGTGAATACTGTCACTGCACCCCAGCAGAGTGCTCAAGTAACCAAAAGCTCTCATACCCTACGTTTGCATAAGTCCTTCCCTTCCGGACTCAAACAAGTCCCAAACCCAGTCCCATCCCATAACTGTGTACTTAAGTAATAAAAATACTTTGCTGTTAAGTACTGTTTCCGTCATGTTTCTTCACTGAAGACTGTGTTTGAATGGGGTGCGTGGGGAAGTGCGTTGCTAATTGCATAGGACAGGCACCTTTCGCAGGGTACAGACACGGGGGCCGGATCAGCAGCGGGTAACACACACAGTGCAGTCAGCAGGCACCGTGGTCGGTATGGGAGGTGGTTTCCAGGTTCTGTGTGGGCGGTGGGGATGTGACTTTTTAGCGGGGGAGGTCGGGTACAGATCTTATACAGCGGTCCTTGTTGTGGACCGCTGAGTCACGCAGCAGAGGAATCTGTATCCGTCCTCCTCCGCCACAAGGCCACATAGCCCCCCGCACACAGAATCCCAAAAAGGAGGGATGGCAGGCTCCGTTGAAACAAGCAGTCCGGCAATGCGGACCGCTGTAGGAGCAGGAGCCTGTCATTCCTTGAGTTTAGAGGCGGTCTTTACATCAGCGCACACCCTACCCACCGCAGTCTGCGTTCCAGTTTCGACCCTTTAATGAAAAGTCATGAATAAAGAAACCTCTCCTCAGTAACAGTGTGACATGTATTTTATTTTTACACGTGTCTTGGAAGTGGAGGAAACGGGGAGAACGGGGTATTTAACCGAAGAGGAGAGTCAACAGTAACTGGGTAAAGAAACAGGGGCAGGTTCAGCTTCTCTGTAAAGAAACTGAACAGTCACAGGTCACGCTGTTCGCTGCTCGCTGGTATTTAAAGAGTTCCTTGTCGCTGTCCCAGGCGCCTGTATAGGGCTTCATGAGCAAGTGCATTAGCGGGCAGGCTGGGTCACCGAGGATCACTATAGGCAAATGCACATCCACAACAGTTATTTCGTGGTACGGGAAGAAACTACCTTCCAGCAGGCGTCTGAGCAGCCCACAGTTCCTGAGAACACACGCATCAGGAACCTTGCCCGGCCATACGACGTTCATGTTGGTAAAAAGGCCCCTATGGTCCCCCAGTGCTTGCAGAACCATTGAAAAGTAGCCCAATTTCTCATCAGCTGACTGTGGAAGAGGTGGACGATAAAGTGCGAGGAGGAGAAAACGGCGAGGATCGCAGCGGGCTCCATGCTTGCAGTGCTGTGGCGTCCACGCTGTCACTGACCAGAAAAGTGCACGAATAGATTGCCCGCAGGCGCTTTCAGGGAGGGAGGGAGTGAGTGAGGGCGTGATTGACGGTTCAATGATGACAGTTACCCAAAACCACCCTCGACACATTTTTTCCCCCAGCATGCATTGGGGGGAAATCCCAGAATTCAAATGGGCAGCAGGGACTGCGGGAACTGTGGGATAGCTTCCCACAGTGCACCGCTTCGAAAGTCGACCCCAGCCCCGTGAATGTGGACTCAGAAGTTCGAATTAGTGTATTTAGTATGGATAAACAAATTCGACTTCATAAGGTCGAATCCACAAATTCGAATTAAGTAGATTCGAAATAGTCCTGTAGTGTAGAAAAGGCCGGGTGTTTGGTACACATGAGATGTAAATAATATAAGAAAGAGCAAACCATCTTTTGCTGAGTTATTATGGGCAGGGATAACTGAGAAATATGTACAGTCATTAATGAAGACAAGAATGAGGAATTCAGCACTTCAGTCACTAAGGTGATTTCTTTTTCTAACACCACTTTAGAATCAAGGGAGCTGCGTGAGCGCCTGTAGGTTTATTGCGACCTCGGACACAATTGCAGTTCCCTGTAGGTTTCTCAGCCTAACTCAGGGCATACTACGAGAAAGTGCCTCTTGGCAATGGACCCGGCTCAGTCAGTGGCGGGACTTTCCACTGCCCCCTCGGCCGGACAAAGACACCGCCCCAGGGATGCATTCTTATACACAGATACAAACAAGTTACACATCACACCTGACGTATGAGGTACAACCCCTCCACGTGGCAAGGTACAACCCCTCTACGTATTAAGGTGCTGCCTTTCACCTTGTACATGTTGGTTCGATCAAAACAACTCTATCCATCATATTACCCTTTTGCCCCCGTCATTGGGATGGGCCAGCCTGTTCTTTGTTATCTGTGTGGAATGTGCAAGTATGTGAATGTTCTGATATCTAGTGTTCAGTACCTTTTAGGTACGTATCTTCTTGCAGCATCAGCCCTTTCCTTGCCAGCTTCTGTGAGCAGGGCCTGCCTCTGGCTCACAGCTTAACTTTGCTTTATGTTAGCAAAGTCTTGACCATTAGTTTAGGCCTCAGGCCTCATACCAGGCCTCTGATACCAAGGTTTATATCTCAGGGCCTCCTCTTACTACATGGGGAAGAGGGGAAGATGACAGATGGCTTTGATTAAGTATTTTTCTTTTTATTTCATTACCTTTATTTAGCACTGAGTGAAGACACTAGTGCATGTCTTGTCTCGGCGGCAGAAGAGAGATACTGACGTGGTTAAACCACAAAATTCTGTAACTGCTGCTCACAGCCCGAGATGGGTGTGCACGTGCCACCCAAATAAAAATTGCTACTAAAATGTTCTGACTACAATGCAGGGACACAGCTCTATCGACTGCGTTAATTATTATTGTTAATTATGATTTATTATTAGGATAGAAATGTACAAAGCCTGGTCTATTTGGAGCAATTTTCAAATTTGCCAGGATACTATTGATTTTAAAATCCTATTTTATTCTCTAAATTTTTAAGCATTTAAAGGAAGTATAAATCAGCTGAATTCACTTTGGGACAATGGTGCACCAGCACTGGGGCTCCCCTACTACATTCTGAAATTGCTAAAAGAGCTAAAATTACTGAGCTGAGATCACTGAGTGCTGTGTTAACTAGTGGGGGAGCCTGAAGATATATTGCTAAGTGGCTGGCAGAGCGGAGCAGTTTGCAGGAGGGTTGGAGCAGCCCACGGAACAGTGAGCAGAGCGGAGCAGTTTGCGGGGATGACTGGAGTGTCTCACGGGACGGCTGGAGAAGCGGATCGGCCGGTGGAGCGGAGCCGTTCGTGGTGAAGGCTGCAGCAGAACTCCATGGAGAGGCGGGGCAGTCGGCCTCGGACCACGTAAGGTGCCTCTTAACACCTCGTGTGCCCCACCCTTCCTTTTCACCCAGGCTGGGGGGGGTAAAACTCTGCAGATGAACTTTTGAACTCTGGGGCGGCACTGACCAGGGACAAAGACTTTTGGCTTGTTGGACATTGGGGTGATTGGACTTAAGACCCTGAGGGGAAAAGGACACTGCCAAAACTTACTTGGAGGTGGGTCTTTTGCTCATGGTTTGTGTTATGAATCCTGTTGTTGTATTTCCCCAACATGATGCCACATAGTTTCCCTCCTTATTAAAAGGATTTTGCTACACTCAGACTCTGTGCTTGCGAGAGGGGAAGTATTGCCTCCTAGAGGCACCCGGGTGGGGGTGGTATATAATTGTCCCAGATCACTGGGTGGGGGCTCAAGCCCATTTTCACTGCATTATTGAAATGGAACCCCTGGATACTGAACCCGGCCTTGTTGCTACCAACTCAGAGGGGCAGAAGGGTTCCATTTATAATAAAAAATAATAATTTGTTTTAAGGCTTGAGTTCTCCTGCAGAGATTAAGTGTGTTATCTTATGCTATCTCCTTACATGCCCCCCTTTACTCCTGGCCACGACCCCCCTGGGGCTGGGAGCAAGGCCACGACTCCTGGGGAGGTGGGGGGTCGGGGGAAGAGGGAGGCGGACAAAGGTAAGGAGGCTGAAACTGTGGCTGCAGCTGGGGAAGGGCCTGGGGCCAGGATTGGGGTTGAGTGCGGAGCCACACCCAGGCTGCGTTAGGGGCAACTGCTGGGGGAGAGGCCGGGTGTGGGGCCAGGAGCTGGGGTCGTGGCTGGGGTCGGGCTGGAGCTGAGTGATGTTCCCTCCCAGCGCCCTGACGTTCCCTCCCAGGGCTGGCCTGGGCCCCATTGTGTTCCCCCAAACATTCCACCGTGCCCCCTATGGAGGCATGGCCCCCAGTTTGGGGACCTCTTCCTTAAAGGGTAAAGAAGCTGTAAATTCAGCTTCCTCTCAGTCAGCTAGCTCTTGGAGGAATTCGGCAACCTAATAGTGCAATGGTCTCTTCCAAGCTAAACTCCACAATAGGGCCAAGGCTTTTTGCTGTCTAGTTTGATAGGGGACAACACTGATGCCTTCATTTTCCTTTATCTCCCTTGCTGATCACCTTTTGCCTGAGAACCACTGTCAGAGAAGGTTTCTATGGATACCTTCTCAAGTTTTTTGCTTGAGGGTGGCCACCCTTGCCTCTGTATTTTAGATACAGTTTTATTCATCATGGCATCTGAATCATTAAACTTTTTTACTGTTGCCAAACCTGGAAAACAGGACTTTATGCGAAACGAACTTAAGCAAATGCAATTTCCCCATAAGAATTGATGTAACGGAAGTGTTAAATTCCAGGGAAATGTTTTTTTCACCAGACAAAAGACATTATATATACACACACAGACACACAGACGCACACCCGCAGTATAAATATTAAACAAACAATTTACTACTGGTACACAGTGATGATGATTGTGAAGCTTGGTTGAGGTGGAGGAGTCAGAGGGTTGGATATTTCCCTTCCTGCTAAATGATGAATTAGCAATTGGCTGAGCCCTCAAGGGTTAACTCTCACAACACTCTACAAGGCAGCGGGAAAGGAGGGAGGGCAGAGAGAGCCATGTGTCCCCCCTGCTCTATGGAAGGTGGGGTAAGTGGGGTGCAGGAGCAGGGAGGAGGGGGAGACACCCTGACATTTGCCTCTCTTTACCCCCCTCGCCCCATACAACAAGCAGGAGTCTCTGGGAGCAGCTCCAAGGCAGAGAGGGCAGGAGCAGCACGTGTCAGTGGCGGGAGGGACAGCTGAACTGCTTGCAATTGATAGCCTGTAATTGATCGCCTCCTGGGCAGCTTCAGCACAGGGAAATTAAGGGAGCGGGGAGCTGATAGGCGGGTTGTTGGTCCATTCTGGTTCCAAGCCCCCACCAGCTAGCTGCAACGGGCTGCTCTTTCTGCAAGCAGGGGACAAAACAGGCGGCTGCCGAACGCCATTAGAAGGGAGCATTTCCCAACTTTAAACGAGCATGTTCCCTAATTGATCAGCAACTTAACATTGAAACAACGTTAACCAGGATGACTTTAAGTGAGGAGTTCCTGTAAAAGGCCAGACCACAGCCAGACAGATGGGGGAGCAGGTGCTAGCCCATGAAAAGGCAGACAAAACGGGAAGGACTCCAGGGAAGAGGTCCTGAGGGTCAGTGACTCAGGGGGAGCTGGGCCTCTGATGACTCAGCAGTCTATGAAAAGAGCGGGAAAAACTGTGGAACATGGGAGGGGTAGCTGGCGGTGAAACGTTTGTAGAGACTTGAGCTCAAGAATGGTAGAGCTTATGTTCTGTTAATGTGGCTAGTGGAACTAATGACGGGCCCAGGTGGGGTAGAAGATCTTGCTTATTGCTTTTGATTTGTGGGATATCTCATTTGGTTTTGACTTTGGTTACCTCAGAAAGGGGATGGAATTGAATGTGACCTGGCTGGAGGGCCGAGTCCCCATCCTAGACAACCAGAGTGTGAAGGAGGAGATGGGCTGAAGTTGCTGCAGTGCTGGGCCCTGTCATGAGGAGGTGTCTCTGGAAGAGCGAGTCTTGTAACAGCACTGCTGTTCTTGAATGTTTCCTTCACATTTTAAAACAGGAGGACAGAGTGAGGAAAACCCTCCTCATAGCCACCTGCTGTTTCAGGGAGCATTGGAAGGCTTCTGACAAGAAGTACTTATACCCTGAGCCTGACAGCGGATATCTCGATCAGATAGGACACCCTGCATTGAAAATGCTGCAGCATGAGTTTGAGCATCAGACAATGGCACCCTGTTAAGATATGCGGTGGTGGGGGGTGTTTGCTGACAAGATAACTTACTTCCGTTCCAGAACTTGGAATAGACAGAGGGCAAACTGTACAGGTGGCTGGGTAAGGAGGAGAGGAGTATGTGCAGTGTGGTTATGACCTAAGTTGGGGGTGCTCAAGGAAGTGAACTGTTGGCTCCGTGAGGACAGGCTACTCACTGCAGTGTGGTTACTGAGAACAGTTTTAGCAAAGCCGAGTTTTCTGTCCTAGCAGAGAGAAGCACCTTACAGCATTCCTAGTGCAGAGATTGATTCACTGCAGTTATCCTCAAAAAGAACAGGAGAACTTGCGGCACCTTAGAGTAACAAATTTATTTGAGCATAAGCTTTTACATGCTACTTCATGGGATGCATGCAGGGGATAATACAGGAGGAAGATATCTATCTATCTATCTATCTATCTATCTATACACAGAGAACATGAAACAATGCGTTGAGGGTCAGAAGGAGAGGCCCCGAGATAGGACAGACTCTTCTGCTGGGCTAAGAGAATAGCTGGAAAGATTAACAATATTGCTGGGTGGGTTAAGGATCCACTGTTGTGGCCCCTTGTGGTATGTAGTTAGTTTAGCTAGTTGAGTATCCTTTTCCTCTGTAGAGAAGCAAAGTGTGTGTTGTAAATGGCTTCTCTAGTTTTTGTAAAGTCCAGCCACGAGGAAGTTTGTGTGGAAGGTTGGTTTTTGATGAGAGTATCCAGTTTGGAGAGTTCATTCTTAATCTTTCCCTGTTTGCTGTATAGGATGTTGGTCAGGTGGTTCCGCAGTTTCTTTGAGAGTGTGTGGCACAATCTGTCAGCATAGTCTGTGTGATATGTCGATTGTAATGGATTTTTTACTTTCAGTCCTTTTGATATGATGTCCATCCGTTTGCATTTGGAAAGAAAGATGATGTCTGTCTGTATCTGTGCGAGTTTTTATGAAGTTGATGGATTTCCACTCCATACGGCTAAATTCAGTGCCTTGCATAATGACAGGTTTCAGAGTAGCAGCCATATTAGTCTATATTTGCAAAAAGAACAGGAGTACTGGTGGTACCTTAGAGACTAACAAATTTATTTGAACATAAGCTTTCGTGGACTACAGTCCACTTCATCGCATGCATGTCGTGGAAATACAGTAGGAAGATAGATATAGATATATAAAGACAGAGAACCTGAAACAATGGGTGTTACCATACACACTGTAATGAGAGTGATGACTTAAGATGAGCTGTTACCAGCAGGAGAGAGAAGAACTTTTTGTAGTGGTAATCAAAACTTTATGTAATGACTCATACACTCCCAGTTTTTATTTAAGCCTAATGTAATGGTGTCCATTTGGCAAATTAATTCCAATTCAGCAGTCTCTGGCTGGAGTCTGTTTTGAAGTTTTATTGTTGTAATTTTGTGACTTTTAGGGCTGTAATCGAGTGACCAGGGAGACTGAAGTGTTCTCCGACTGGTTACTGAATGTTATAATGCTTGACGTCTGATTTGTGTCCATTTCTTCTTTTCCGTAGAGGCTGTCCGGGTTGGCCAATGTACATGGCAGAGGGACATTGCTGGCCCATGATGAAATTTATCACATTGGTAGATGTGCAGGTGAATGAGCCTCTGACAGTGTGGCTGATGTGATTAGGTCCAATGATGGTGTCCCCTGAATAGATATGTGGACAGAGATGGCAAAGGGCTTTGTTGCAGGGATAGGTTCCTGGGTTAGTGTTTTTGTTGTGTGGTCTGTGGTTGCTGGTGAGAACTTGCTTCAGGTTGAGGGGCTGTCTGTAAGCAAGGACTGTCATGTTTCCCAAGATCTGTGAGAGTGATGGATCGTCCTTCAGGAGAGGTTGTAGATCCCCAGAGCAGTGCCGCTGATTGGAAGGGATATGTTGTCCCAAAATGTGAAATAGTTATGGGTGAGGAAAAAGCCACAAAGTTCGGCCCCCATGTTTGCCGTGACTTAGAACAACGCTTCCTCAGCTCTCGTCTCCTAACGCCCCTGCTTTCCTTGCGCTTGTTCTAAGTCACGGCAAACCTGGTGGCCGAACTTTGTGACTTTGTCCTCACCCATAACTAGTTCACATTTGGGGACAACATATACCTTCCAATCAGTGGCACTGCTATGGGGACCCGCATGGCCCCACAGTATGCCAACTTTTTTATGGCTGACTTAGAACAACGCTTCCTCAGCTCTCGTCCCCTAACGCCCCTGCTCTACTTGCGCTACGTTGATGACATCTTCAGCATCTGGACCCATGGAAAAGAAGCCCTTGAGGAATTCCATGAGGATTTCAACAATTTCCACCCCACCATCAACCTCAGCCTGGACCAGTCCACACAAGAGATCCACTTCCTGGACGCTACAGGGTTAATAAGCGATGGTCACATAAACACCGCCCTATACCGGAAACCTACGGACCGCTCTACTTACCTACATGCCTCCAGATTTTATCCAGACCACACCACACGATCCATTGTCTACAGCCAAGCTCTACGATACAATCGCATTTGCTCCAACCCATCAGACAGAGACAAAAACCTACAAGATCTCTATCAAGTGTTCTTATAACTACACTACCCACCTGCTGAAGTGAAGAAACAGATAAACAGAGCCAGAAGAGTACCCAGAAGTCACCTACTACAGGACAGACCCAACAAAGGAAGTAACAGAACGCCAGTAGCCACCCCCTTATCCCTCAACAAAAACCTCTCCAGCACATCATCAAGGATCTACAAGCTATCCTGAAGGATGATCCATCACTCTCACAGATCTTGGGAGACAGGCCAGTCCTTGCTTACATTCAGCTCCCGAACCTGAAGCAAATTCTCACCAGCAACCGCAGACCACACGACAAAAACACTAAGCCAGGAACCTATCCTTGCAACAAAGCCCCTTGCCAACTCTCTGTCCACATATCTACTCAGGGGAAACATCATAGGACCTAATCACATCAGCCACACTATCAGAGGCTCGTTCACCTGCACATCTACCAATATGATATATGCCATCATGTGCCAGCAGTGTCCCTCTGCCATGTACATTGGCCAAACCGGACAGTCTCTACGGAAAAGAAGAAATGGACACACATCATTAAATAAGGCTTAAATAAAGACTGGGAGTGGATGGGTCATTACACAAGGTAAAACAATTTCCCCATGTTTATTCTCCCCCCCGCCCCCCAGACACACAAACACTGGTCTTCACAACTTCTTGTCAACTGCTGCAAATAGACCATTTTGATTACCACTACAAAAAGTTTTTTCTTCTCTTTGAATATATATCTATATCTATCTTCCTACTGTAGTTTCCACCTCATGAATCCGATGAAGTGGGCTCTAACCCAAAAAAGGTTATGCTCAAGTAAATGTGTTAGTCTCTAAGGTGCCACAAGCACTCCTGTTCTTTTTGCGGATACAGACTAACACGACTGATGCAGTCCAGTAGCACTGGTTTTGAACGGAGAGAATGTAGATGGATTTTGATCCCCGATAGCAGCTGTTTCTTTGTGCTGGTATAGTATAGAGTTTGCAGGGAAGGCTCAGAACTGCAGTATAGTTTACCTGCCAGACATCATGTGGTGGAATTTGAAACGGCATGGCCACGGGGACCATCCCTGGTGCTGTTTAGTCTCTCATCTGGTGACTGCAGGGAAGACAAAAAGCAACAAACAGGAACTTAGTAATAGCTTTAAAAAGAAGGAAGTTTCAGAGTCTTTGCTATGATGAGACATCAGGGACAAATGGCTTTTTCCTTCTATTTTAAATGGATTTCTTTGTACAAAGCCCATTCCCCATGGTAT
This sequence comes from Mauremys mutica, assembly GCF_020497125.1. NCBI lineage: Eukaryota > Metazoa > Chordata > Testudines > Geoemydidae > Mauremys > Mauremys mutica. The sequence goes on along the minus strand of NC_059078.1, from coordinate 37,060,364 downwards.
TAGCATTGTGTGGTGTATAGATACCCATAGAACTATAACCAGCTATGGTACAACAGCCTCCTCTGAGACAATATTTAGAAAAGGATAGGAATAAAAAGCCCGATGGAAGCCTCTCTCCTGTGTTTCAGTGAACTGGGGAGAGCATTCCATGAAGATGACCTGCTGGAAACTGGGAAAAGAGATGATCTGAGAGAGAGTTGGAATGTCCCTTGGCTGTGGGTCCCCAGGAAGAAATAGGATCCTGCTTGATCTTTTACATCCTCTCTCCCTCCCCTTGGGCACCAGTCATTGCTACTTACTTTAAAGGCGGGCTGGACCCATGGATTTCCATGAGGAGCCTGAAAGAGAAGGGAAAGCAGAGTTAATGTCCCACAACCTAGAAGTATATTAGTCTGCTAAACATCAAGTGTTTTGGGAGAGGGGTTCCTTCTTAAATGTTGACACATTCACTTGGTATAATTCTCCACCTAGAAGACCTGCAGGCGCTCACGCAGCTCCCTTGATTCTAAAGTGGTGTTAGAAAAAGAAATCAACTTAGTGACTGAAGTGCTGAATTCCTCATTCTCGTCTTCATTAGTGATTTGGTTGTAAAGCATCACTTCTCTTTAGAGCAAAAACCAATCCTGGCAGTGTAAGGAAGGAAACAATGCTGAGAAAAGTGAGGCTGGTTTGATACTAATTATGTTGCATCACCTGCAAGCAGACAGATCTCCCTTGTCTGTCTCCAAATGGCCACTGGTGGTAGCTGCCTAGCATGGGAATAGAGAACTGTGGGGTTGGATGTTTGCAAGTTCTCTTCCACCTCCCCCTATCGTATAATGGCAGTGGGTCCCACAGTCAACATTTCATCCTCTTTGTCATCCTCTTTGTCTTCTCTGAAATATAGTTCTAGTTTATTGTGGCTGGAAATGCAGGATGTGGCCTCCAAAGAGGCACAAGGAGATTTTAAGAAGCACTAAATGTTTCATAATCGTTCAGCAAACTGAATGCTGCTGCTGCTGCTGCTAAAAAAAAAAAAAAAGACATCCTCTGAAAAATGCAAGAAGGTGCAGCAAACAGCACATTCAGTCATCCAGTTCAATCCTCCCCTAGAGAACTGTAGAAATCACTTACCTCCTGACCCTCTGAAAGGAGAGGAAGTAATATGGCTGCTCTTTGGCTGCGCAGAGTTGCTGAAAAAAGAGAGGTGGCATTCATTAGATGGGGAAGACAGCTGCTACCGAATTGAGGAGATCGGGGGACATGGTTTGAGCTCAATGGGCTAAAGTGAGGCATGAGAGGGTGTGAGTTATGGAAAGTCCACACCACATTTAAGAGTTGACATGTTTTTATTTCTGCTCCTCGTCATCTAGAGCTCACTTGCCACATTGTCCCTTTAGGGGCACCCTGTGACTCTGTGCAACTTCAGGGTGTTCACAGCTCCCCTCCACCCTCCCTGGCCTGTAGCTACAAGCTCACAGACAATCCTGTAATCTTCCCCAGCGGATATTAATGGAAAGATTCCATAGTTGTTTCTTGGATGCTACCATTTTTGTTCAAACTCCTCCACCTAACTCTCCTTTTCAGTTCTTAGTTATTCAGGATAGTAAGGAACAGGGCAGATCCAACTGCAGACCTTGGCAGTTAACTTGTTTGCCATAGCAATGACTGAGCCATCGAAGCATTGCACAAATGCTATAATAAAAAAAAGACATTTCCCACTCAGCGAAGGAAAGGGATAGGAGAGAATAGGACTATCACTACACAGATAGTAGCAGGATGAGGTTGGGAGGGAGGAAAAGGACTGTTTGCATTGCAAGAAGATGTTAAGAGGAGGAAGAATGGTTGGGGCCTGTTGGTGGTCAGACAAAACCCCATCTTTCTTAAAACAACTGCAGAGAATTTGTCTTGTGAGTGCATTTTTTTAGAAGGGTGGCAACCGTATTCCATGTCTGCACTCAAAACCTTGTATGTATATGTTGTGTATTTGGTTGTCATGGTTTTGTTGCTATGGCAACTGAGTTAGATTATTATGGGTTAGCTCAACCGGTTTCAACCGGTTGAGGAGCTCTCTGTATATATGTAAATAAAATGGAGGTTTTGGTTAGCTGCCTGCTCTCTGGCCTCAAGTGATTGCTTCCTACACCGGCTGCCCCAAGGATATAACAGTATATGTACATCTACCCACTTGCCCTCCCTCTCCATGTGCACACAGACAAAGAATCCTAATGCTCACTCTCTGGCAGAGGGTCCACTCTCTTCCAGCAAAGCTCTGTACTGGCTGTAAATCTGTGCCTCTGACAGACCGGGGGCAGGAAAAGGAAGGTCATTTCTTAAAGAGGCCCAGGAGGGAGCACTCATCCTAAAATAAAATGAACGGAAAGGAAATATTAGCATCAGAAGAACAATTCCCTTCTGTATCTCCTGCTTCCCCATATGATATGATCCATGTTAACACCATCACATGATCCCACCTCCCAATAAGATCCCTGTTAATCCAATTTCCTTCCATTTTCAAATGAAAGCTGTATTTTATTAACTAGCAGAAATATCAAAGCCTATTTTGGAAAGCCATCTCCTAAGTATCTCAAAAGTCTCATATCACGTAATTGGGCGAGAGACTCACTGGTGTTCCTCTCCAATGGCTGCCTAACCCCTCCATGGCCTTCAGCCATCACAGCAGGTGCTTTGTTCCATCACACCTTAGTAACTCAGTCAGAGATTAGGGGTCTATTACAGGAGTGGGTTGCTGCGGTTCTGTGGCCTGCAATGTGCATGAGGTCAGATCACGATGATCCCTTCTGACCTTAACATCTGTGAGCTATTGTTGTTGCTCTTGGTCACAAAGGGAGAAAACTCCATCTCATCAGGGAGGAGGTAGGACGTTACTCAGAGGCATTGAATCTTAAGGAATATTCTCCTTACAAGTGATTATTGGGCTCTTTAAAGGAACTGTCTGTTGCTCCTTCCCCAGGCTGGACAGTAGAAATGGCTTGATAAAGACCCTGACAACATAGTAGTTGTCTTCCTCACCTTGAGCCTGCCCTACAGTCTATAGTGAAACACAGACAGTGAAACTGTCATCAACCTAGAGATGCGAGTACTTCATTTTCTGTCCCTGACCCCCTTCTTTCTCCTCTTTGAAGAGGAGCCTCATCACTTGAAAAGCGGGTCCAATGCTGAGGGCCTGAGCCCTCCCAGAGTATTTTAAACCCAGACTTAACTGGGGTCTAGGCAGGATAGAGATCTCTGCCTGTGGAAGTGTTTTTCAATGACTGCTGCATCCACCCTTTCCGAATGGTGGGAGTTCGGCTCCCCAAAGTGCTGGATACTCAGGTGAGGAGGAAGCTGATCCCAGAATTACCTGCTGAATGAGGCTTGATATGCCTTTGTGGCACATAAGGAGCCTTCACTGGGCATAAAGAAGGCAGTGAGGGGCCAGAGGGATGCAGCAAATTTACTTTGGAGATGGGGTCTGGCCCTCGATGGCGCCTTCATCCTAAATAAAATGGAAACAACAAAATATTAGTAGTGAGTTCCCGATAATAATAAAGTATCAATAAGCACAGCAATTTAGGGACAGTGCTAGAAGGAAAACAGTGAAGAGTAGAGGAGCTAAATCATTGCTGACTCTAATATTGAACGGGAAACCCCATTGAAAATAGTGGCTTAATGCACCTTTCAGGTACCTAGAAAAAGGATATTGAGGAACGGGATCTCTGAGAGGAATCCAGACATTCAGCAACACAACAGTCAAGAGATTAAGAAGGAGACAGATTAAGAAGGAGACATGATTCGTTCTATACTAAGAGCTGCCTGCAGGGTTATCTGGGAAGCTGTCAGCCTCTGTGCCATTCGGAGACTGTTGGCTTAACTATGCGACTTTAACACTCATCTTTCCCGACCGCCCACACGATATAATGTGTGTAATGCAAAACTCTTTTCTTACCAAGAATCCAGCGTTGATTTGACGTAATCCATCCTTTTCTGATGGTACTCCGATTGTAACTGGATAAAAAGAGACATTCACACTAGACATTAATCAAATTTTCTAGGGAGTTAAACGGCAATCTCTGACAAAAGGAGTAAATTGCCTAGAATAGGAATTGAGGTTCCATCACTAGAGATCTTGAGAAATGACTTAAATTAGTGTATTCTCTATTTTCCACACTGTAGATGATCTTGTAAGAGAGTCCCCTTTCATGTACTTTCTCGATACTGCTTTGCTTTGTACTGAGTTTATTTCTTCAAACCATCAGAAAGGGCTGTGTTTACTTCTGATGGTCCATGGAGAATAGATAAAGAAGAACGGAGTTAGTTGAATTGATGGGAGATTCATATAGTGGAGAATCTTAAATGATGTGGGTGGAGGTAGGAGGGGTAGAGTCGATGATCAGCCAAATTCCACCCAAACCTGATCAGCAAGGAAGCTACTCAGGAAAGGGTATGTTTCTCATCATGACTGTCATCTTGTTTTATTATCACTGTACTCTGCAGGAGCAAAATCCATAGATGCTCTGGTGATTGGTAATACATACAAACCTTTGATCACTAGCTAGGGAAGGGATTAGAATCGACATTCGAAGGACTTTCCCCCAGGTGATTATCACCTCATAAATGACACAGGACAGGAATTTATCCAGCAATGATGTGATTTGTGCAGCTGGGCCTGGTAGTCAAACTGTTTCCATATCTCTCATACAACAGAAATATGGAAATCCTTCTCTTCAGAAGCCCCCAGTGAGCAAGTGTGACAATGGACTGCTCTGCTAGTTCCTTCAGGCGAAGTCCAAAATTAGGCTGGTAGCCCTTGGAAAGACATGTAGCTTCTTTACCCCACACACCAGCTGCTTTTTCAATTCAGTTAATGTCCCACAAAATAAATGACAAGCCAGCATTTTCAACCAAGAGTGAAATAACTCCTCTGCCTCGCTGTGGCCGTTAACTCTCCCAGAGCCCTTATGTAAAGAAACGTCATAATATGCAGCCCTAGGGGCTGCATTCCAGCATGTGCGCTTTGACCAGTCCTTTCCCAGATGTACCCATCATGCACCACAGAACTGGATAACACACAGGGTGCTGCCCTCAGATCATCTAGGAGCTGCTTTAGGTATCTCATGAGTATATTTGAAATCCCTGACCCAGGAAGCGGGCAGAACTTCTAAAATAGCTACAATTCAGCAACCCACTAATCAGCTCTTCCTGATACAAAGCTGAGCACTGACCTGAGCTGAATGCACTGATGGCTGGTCTTGGGCCAGGGGACTTCATAATGAGGGGTGTGCCATGCCAACCAGGTCTGATCTCCATAAAAGGGCAATGGACATACAGCCTTGCCCTGCCTACACAAGCCTTTGTGATCATAGGGCCCTCTCTAGAGACTAGTCCAGTCAAAGCCCAATAGGAACTTACAAAAGTGTTGGTGTCTTTAAGGAAATATTGATAAATGTCCTTAAAGACCGAACTTTTCAAGAATGACTTTTTTGATACTAGTCAAAGTGCCTGCACTCAGCTAGCAACCAACTTGCTTCCAAGATTCTTAAAAGTGGCAACAATTATTAAGCCAGAATATACACTGTGGAGTAGATAACTATTATCTCTGTTTTAAAGATGGATAAACAGAGACTCAGTGATGATATTAGGATATTTATCAGCTATGAAAGAAATCACTTTCTGTTTATATGAATAAATATAGATGATATTAATAACATTTTCTACACTAAGGGTGTGATTGAGAGTTCACTGGAGTCCATAGGGTCACCACTGAATGAATGCAATTGGTTTGGAATTAGCCCCTTAGATAACAAAACATTGTGCTTTCAAGGACCTCAAAATGCCAAAGAATAATTAATTCATAACTTTTTAAATACTTACCATTATCCCCGTTTTCAGGATGAATAAAGTGAGACACCTCAAAGGTCGAGGATTGCCAAAATTAAAGTTAATCAATGCCTGAATTGAGTGAGGAGTTTTGCTTAATCCCTAATCTACCCACCAGAGCCCAAATGAGTGAGAATTCCTGCTGAATCTCCAGATGTAGTACAGCCCCACCACACAGACCCACCATGTGGACATTTCCTGAAAGCCACAATCTGATTAAAGTCAATGGGGTTTTGGATTTTATTGTCCAAATGTATGAGTGAGCAGAGAACTCTGACTGACTGTACTATAGTTGGACTCACCATGCCAGTGGACATGCTGCTAAAATTGCTCACATGCTGAGTTACAAGCTTGTATTTATTCCTTGTGTGTTACATGGGCATAGTGTAGCTTGACAAGGACAGAAGAAATGTTTTAAGAACTCCCTAACTAGTCTGAGACCCCTGTGAAACCACAACTCAATTAGTATATAGCTTACACTGCTGTGTTACATTGGCCATCTGAAAAAATTGACTTACTTCTATCACAGGCCTGTCTGCCAAGTCTCACACTGATTGAAATATCCCTCAGCGCCAACCAGTTCTCCCAGAGGCCAAGCTGAGCACTGACTTGAGCTCAGTGCCCCAATAGCTATGTGTGAGCCCGGTGATGCCATAATGAAAGCTGTACCACAATCGCCATGACAACTAGGTGCTAACTCCTACCAAGGGAATATATTGGGTCTTATGTATGTGTGCATCCCTGCTTGGTCTGCCCAAGTTTTTGTCATTATCTTGCCCTCTCTAGCCCAGAAAGAGGATAAAAGCCCAAATGTTAAGGAGATCTGAGAGTGATGCTTCTTTCGTTCAAGTGACCGAGGCCCTTTTTTTGAATTTATGATCCTGAGAGCTTAGCACAGGGAGCATAAAGTACCTGGCTTCTGTTGTGTCTGTCTGCATTCAGCCTCCGATTTAGTAACCTCTGGGACAATAGTTAATTCTAGCGGAGTTTGGAAGAGGAGCTTGAGAATCAGGAGAGCTGGTTTCCCATTGTAGTTGTTGCCGGCTCAAAGAGCCTGAGGCGGAGCAACAGCAGGGTTCGTTGCCCGGTGTGCGTCGCACTAATTATCACACCAGGGTGGAGAAGCAAAACCAGGTTTATTTGGGCCCAAAGAAAGGTGCCAGGGAGTAAAGCCTTCTCAAATCCTGCACGCCCGCGCGCAGGCGGGGTCCCAGCATTTATACCCCCCTTGTTTGTGTAAGCCTTTTGTTCGGTTTTCCCCCTCACCCCTCCCTTCCCAGCAGCAGCTACATTAGGCATTACATTTCAGCGTGTTAGAAAAGGTTCTCATGCACAAGCTTATCTATGGCCTTCACAGAACAAACGCATACAGATTTTCCTTCCCCCTCTCCCCCTCCTCCCCGCCGCTTCTGCTGTTTCAAACTCCTACATTTGCAAGCGGAGATTGCTGACAGCTACACATTTTGCTTGCAGTCTGTTAGCATCTTAGGCTGGTTAAAGTTCACAGCATGTAAGAACTTTGGTTCACTTCAGGCCCAAAGTCACAACTTTGGTTTACTCAGGCCTAGTGGCACCAACAATTCCCCCCTTTGAGAATACTCAACAAACTTTTGGCGAGTTTTCTCAAACTTTAAAAACAAAAAACAATGAAGCTTTACAGATATATGTACAACTGCTCTTTTGAGCTTAGTCACCCCAACCCAGGAATGAATGCATGGACAACAGAGTGGAATGTTCATTTAACAACTAAGGGATTGGGACACTGACTATAAATCAGGTAGGTATACTAAGTGGTTTAATTTCCCAGATGTCTTGGTGAATAATTCAGTCCCATATGCATGCTCCCCATGGACCCAGCAGGATTCGGTATGTGGGAACCACACCCACCCTAACCGGTCCATATGCTTGGAAGGAGCACTGTGAATGTCCCCACTTCCATCCAGAAAGTGTCCAAGTATGTCTTCATGACCACAGATCAGATGGTACTCCTGATGCATCTGTAAGGGCAGTGGGCCAAGTCTGGTCTAGATCCCACTGCAATACCTTCCCAGCCTCAGTGATATGCAATACCATCTCTGTCAGTAACTTCTGGGTTATAGAACTAAGGGCTGAAATGACATGTAACTCACCAACTCCAGCCTGTATTTAAGATAGCTGAGTTTCAAAAATAAGGCTAGTAGCCTTTTCTAGTTGGGCCAATTTCTTATTATGTTCTTGTCTTTTAAGATATTGGCCCTAGCCCACAGGGATCTGCTCAATTCTCTTTCTTTCCAGAGGAAATAACCCAGGCCCTCTGTTGTGCTAATCTAATGGCATCCCCTTGTGAGCAATCTGGGTATGTAGAAGTGATTTGAAAACTGGATAAGGGCAATGTCATTACATACTGAAGGATTTATCCAAAACACAGGGCACAGCCTGTAGATTAAACCCCAAAAGTCAATTAATACCACATTCCCAATCATGGGTCCCATAAATTTCTTCCTGCCAGTGTACAATTCTTTGTTTCTTCACCAGGGTCAGTTCTCAATGTCCTTTTAGTCAGGAATTCCTGGACTTTGGCAATGTCAGTGGAGTGAGTGTTTCTTCTTCTTTCCCAAAACAATTGTGGTTTAGCATCCTACAGGGGAGAGGTTTCCAGCACATATCACCCTGTAATAGCTGTGCTTTTTCTATAAAAGTCTAAAGGCACAGTTGGTCTGTCAATGGACAAGGGAAAGGTTGTCCAGAAGCACAGTAGAACTAGAAGAAAGAATAGGCTAATCATCAATAGAAAAATTCTTCTGATATGGAGGGGTCTTTTTGTAGTGAGAATCCTGGGTCCAAGCAGTCAGTCTTTGGCACTTCACAGCAGTGTTGGTAGACAGGAGGACTTGGAAAGGGCCTTTCCAGCGTGGAGCCAAAGCAGTCTTTCGTTGATGGATCTTTATGTAGACCCAGTCTTCTGGTTCCAAGGAGTGGGCAGGGCTGCTAGGATCTTTGGGTTGTTTCTTCTTTACCTGTGAGAAAAAAAAACCTAACACATTGCATTAGTGTCTTTGCAGATTTTACAAATTTTATAGTTGCATGGGCAAATTTAAGTCCCCCCTTTTTCTGGTTTTTAGCCAAGTAATGGTTCTTATACTTATTAGTGCCAAAGGAAGGGCATCTGGCCACTTTAAGTTTGTCTCAGCACAAATCTTGGCCAGTTTATTTTAGCATGTTAACTATTCTTTTTCCTTTTCCCATTTTTTTTCTTTAACCTATAAAGGAAACTTTTACTTATACACCTTTTGTTAACAATGAACACATACACAGTACATTAGTCTTATTTAATGTATGCCACATATACCCTTTTACTAAAATAACCTTATTACAGAGCTTTAGAACAACAGGCCAGGACAAGCACACCCACTTTGATGAGTTCACTTAATATAACCTCTAGTCCAATAGCTTTCCACCATCCCCAGCCCTCTGGCTAGAAGTCTGAGGTAGCCAGAAGGATCCCATGTACAATATGGGGAGTGGGTTAACTTTCCATGTCCTTGCTTTCAAAGACTGTTAGTATGCAAATTTTAATAACCATTCTCAATTAAAAGATTTGGCTAATAAAGTTTCTTTCTCTTACTTAAGAAAATGTATTAGACTTTAGTATATCACATTTTTTTGATATATCCAAACACTTTGTATTCTAAGTTGAACAAAACAAGTATCTGCATTTCAATTTGACACTGCTGCTTAATTTTAAATCAAACCATCTCATAAAAATATTAAACACAACAATTTTGGCCACGGGACAAACACCACAAGACAGAACATAGAACACAAAACATAATTGTTACTCTGTCAGTAAATGCATGATATGTTGAATGCTGTTCAGCTGGCATTAGTTTTCTTTGATTATCTGAAAGACAAAGCAAAAGTCTATCCCTTCTGGGCAGTCAATTATTACTTAAAATATACAAATACTCTTGTTAATTCAGGAGAATTACCTCATATTTTCTTTGCCTGAATTTATTTACAAACATTTTAAAGACACCAAAAACTTTTCTCTTTAGCATTTTTACAAAGTTCAACTGCTGTTCCCTCCAGCAACTAAAGAGTTAACTTGTCACTTCAGGCCCAAAGTCACAACTTTGGTTTACTCAGGCCTAGTGGCACCAACATAGTTATGCTCCTGGTTGTCTGTGACTTGCCAAAGTTACTGAACAACCCTGCCCCAGGGATAGAATGGGGATAAAAGCACCTAGTCTCTTCTTTTTAGGTAAAGCAGTGTGTTTTTCATTCCTAGGATGCTTTGGGGGAGGGCCAAATAATTATTTTGTGCTATAGGGGTGCATTGAGAGCAGAGTTAAATTGATTTGGATCACTGGTGAGAAGTAGGGAGAGGGGTTTGGCCCAATCTATGAATCTTCTCTTAATTCTATTGATTACTTCAGAATTCCCAGTTCTCTCTCTGAGGTTTGACAGGTTCTTGTCCCAAGATCAGGCCTAGTATGATTAAAATTCCTATTTAGTTGGGAACCCTGATGTGCACAGTTGCAACACTTACATTTTAGGAACCCTTCCGCATTTACAGTAGTTAATACATTTAGCAAAGTCACAAACACTCTAACCCAGCAAGGTAGATAGAGGTGATACAGAATGTACATCTGAACATCCATATACTCACACCATCCTTGGAGAACAACCTGATATGCTAGCCATCACCTTCCTTATCATCACCAGTGGCTATCATCCTAGTATCTTCCAAGGGCTACATTTCTCTTTCCTCCTGCAGGCAGGCTGGCTAACAACTTTGATCATATGTTATGCTGATGCCACTATGTCCCATGTATAGTCAGTGGGAGTTTCGTGCCCCTTCCTTATTTGAATGTCCTCACTCTGCTCACGTTGGGTTGCCCTTCTCCTCTAGGTTAGTTTATTAACGATCTCAGCTTTTTGTAAGAGACATCAATTCGTTGCCATGGCACTGTTTTGGTCAGACTTCTGCAGATGTTCTATCCTAAGATATCCAAAAGCTGGTGTTAGCTCATGTTCGTGTGGGTCGCTGGTGTTGTTATGGACCGACTTCTCCCTTCAAACTCTGTTCCCAGTTCCCACAAACTTAAGGGCAACCGTTCAGCCATTTATCTGAGCCAGACTTGGAAGGCTTCAAGCCTTATGCTAACTGCTGCAGCCAGTGTCTTGTAGGCTAGAGGCCTGTAGGTTCCTTGTGTTACTGCCAAATAAAATAAATGCTAAAGCTGGTTCTATGGGCTACAAGAGGGAGAGTGAATTTCCTTTTTGTGATTGGGGTGAGTTTGGGGGAATTGGAGGAGTTGCTTTTTTTAGGAGTGATTTTTTTTTTTTTTGGTGGGAGGGGAAGTTGAATTAGTTTTGTCTGTTTGGGTGATGATTTGGGTGTGGTTGCTAGGAGAGGCAATGGCATTGTCTTTTGTTACTCCAGAGTGTAGGGCTGGGAGCTGAAATGGGTTTAATTGCTAGGACATGTTTGGCTTGCATTAGCCCGAAGAGAAACACACATAATAAAGCCTCTATAATCAAAGCCTCTACAATAAGCACGTTTTTATGTCCTTTGGGGCTAATGCAAACCAGAAATTAAAAAAAGTAGTTGCGATTAACTGCGGTGTTGAACAATAATAGAATACCATTCATTGAAATATTGTTGGATGTTTTCTACATTTTCAAATATATTGATTTCAGTTACAATGTAGAATACAAAGTGTGCAGTGCTCAGTTGATATTTTTCATATTTTTCTAACAAATATTTGCACGGTAAAAAGCAAAAGAAATAGTAATTTTCAATACCTCATACAAGTACTCCTACAAGTACTGTAGTACAATCTCTTTATCATGAAAGTTAAACGTGCAAATGGCACCGTTGCAGCTGGCGTCGCAAGATAGTTACATGCCAGATGTGCTAAAGATTCATATGTGCCTTCATGCTTTGATCACCATTCCAGAGGACGTACATCCATACTGATGACGGGTTCTGCTCCATAATGATCCAAAGCAGTGAGGACTGGCGCATGCTCATTTTCACCACCTGAGTCGATACCACCGGGAGAAGTTTGATTTTCTTTTTTGGTGGTTTGGGTTCTGTAGTTTTTGCATCGGAGTGTTGCTCTTGTAAGACTTCTGAAAGCATGCTCCACGCCTTGTCCCTCTCAGGTTTTGGAAGGCACTTCAGATTCTTCAACCTTGGGCTTGAGGTCTGTAGCTATCTTTAGAAATCTCACATTGGTACCTTCTTTGCATTTTGTCAAATCTGCAGTAAAAGTGTTCTTACAACGAACAACATGCTAGGTCACCATCCGAGACTGCTAGAACATGAAACATAGGGCAGAATGTGGGTAAAACAGAGAAGGAGACATACCATTCTCCCCCAAGGAGTTCAGTCACGAATTTAATTAAGACATCTTTTTAAGGAGCGTCATCAGAATGAAACCATGTCCTCTGGAATGGTGGCTGAAACATGAAGGGGCATACAAATATTTCGGACATCTGGCACATGACTATCTTGCAACACCGGCTACAACGGTGCCATGCAAATGCCTGTTCTCCCTTTCAGGTGACATTGTAAATAAGAAGTGGGCAGCATTATCTCCTTTCAATGTAAAACTACTTCTTAGCCTTAGGGATTGGCTGAACAAGAAGTAGGACCGTGTGGACGTGTCGGCTCTAAAGTTTTACATTGTTTTACTTTTGAGTGCAGTTATTTTTTGGAACATGCCTCTACACCTGTAAGGTGCACTTTCATGACAGAGATTGCACTAGAATACTTGTATGAGGTGAATTGAGAAATGCCATTTCTTTTGCTTATCGTTTTACAGGGTACATATTTGTAATAAAAATAATAATAGAACGCGTGCTGTAATCAAAATCAATCTATTTGAAAATGTAGAAAACATCCAAAATATTTAATAAATTTCAGTTGGTATTCTATTGTTACGAGTGCGATTAAAACTGCGATTAATCACGATTTAATTTTTGTGAGTTAGGATACGAATTTCCCCTTAACAGCACACTAGGATCACCTAGTCCCAGCGGTTTATCTGGTATCATCTGGGTCCTGACGTGTTCTTCTTTTACCTATAAAAGAAATAATAGAAAAATCTTCTCACTTCTCTCGGGAGTCCAAACATTTGATTAACAACTAGGTACACAGTTATATTTGCAATTCTTTTCAGAATCTTCCTCCTATTACTTTAGTTGAGAGACGTGAAACCATTTTGATGCCCCCTTTTTCTATCTATCTATCTATCTATCTATAGATAGATAGTGGGACTGGCTTTATTTTATCTGTCACTCTTGTGGGTGCAAGATCCATTTTAGTTTTATTCTCTTTTTTAATATTGATCACATTTCTCAGGGCTATTTTATTAGTTTCTTCTTTCTTTTTACCTAGTCGAGCCTAATGAATACATTTTCATTTTTAATTTGATATCTTTCACTTTCAATTGATTGTTAATTTGGGGTAATATTTCTTAACTAAACTAGTATCTCTTAACAATCCCAAATTTTTTTTCTCAAGATGCTTCTGGAGCTGTAATGGTTGTGCTCTTTGTGTTTGTTGGTTGGGTTTTTTTTTTGGGTTTTTTTTTTTTAAATAGGGGCACGGTATATTCTTGTTGTCCCGCTTTTATTCTCTGAATGCTTTGGTTAGTATACAAGGTACATACCTGTACCTATACATGACATTTTCTGTTTTAATTCTTATGTCACTAGGTTTTCTAACATGAAAACACACTTCCGTCTTCCAAATAAACAAAGGTTTTATCCCCTCCTAGTGTAAAAAGTAAATTACATTCCTCTTATTCATCAATACACATTGGATTTTTGGTATCCCATTCCTCATTTTAAAACAACACTACACATCTTCTTTTCCAAAGCTTTCTTTTATTAAATATAGTTTGTTATTTAAACAAATAATGAAAGAACAATTGTAACAATATACACAACTAGTAAAAATGTGTAACTTTCCAGAGAACCTTTATTTACTAAATCAATTGTAACATTGAGGTTTTGTTTAATATCAATACCGATAACACCATAGTTTCCTATGCTCTTTAACAAAAATCATCCTTTTAAATCTTTTGTCCCTATTTGGAATCTCATAAAAGAACTTAAGGGGACTAAACTTCTATATCCATTGATCCCAAATATTGTCTTCCAGGATACTGGGGAATCATTTCTAAACATTCATTGGTTACTATCTGGGACACTTCGATGAGAGCAAGTGGCCTCCCTATTCAGATAGCACCACTGGCTATAAACACCTTCCTCAATGACTACTTGAGTCATTGGCCTTCCCCACTAATCCACCATGAGCTGTGCTACTATTCCTGGACATAGTTTTAAAGAGGGGGTGCTCTTTAAATAAACAGAATCCGTAAACTGTACCAATCCTTGCCTGCTCCTGGAACTCCTGGTCCATTCTTCTGAATTCTTTTCTTTTCTGGTAATTCCTCTATCCTAAGTAAAGACAGAGAATTGGGATTACTTACTAGGCTAACTGCAAGACTTCTAATGATAACTAGATAATTTGATTATTCTTTTTAAACAACTATACACTCCACTATTTTTAAATGGAATTTTATTCTCTGCTTTATTAAATCCTTGTAATATTTTCCATTAGTAAGCTTCACATCTTTTGTAGGGCTCCCCAGGTATCCTGATGAAAATATGCCATCGGCATGATCTTGTGTTGACCCTGGAGAGCTTGGGGGCATCTGGCCTCCGTAGGCTACTCCTCTGATGGTGGGGTTCACCTCCCTTCTGATCTGCTCAGCTTCGAGCAGCTCGGCAGTGGATAGATAACCTGTCAGTTTGGTCCCTTCTCTCATATCACAATAGTCGCTTCCAAACCAAACTCCTGAATGAATCAAGGGCTCTCCATTTTCCCCTATTAGAACTTTGACCTTCCCTTTATTTTGTTGGCCCCCTCTTTGCTGAGGACCATTGTCAGAAACTGATACCTTCTCAATCTTCCTTTTCGGGGATGGCCGCTCTTTCTTTTGTATTTTGGACTGTACTGAACCCAGTCAGCCACACTGGTTAACCACTGCAGAGAAGAATTGTATAGGTCATCAAGGGCCCCAGCAAAGTACGCGTACTAACAGGACACTAATTTTACACTTGTTCCATCGAGTCACAGGTATTTTCAGTGTGGGCACGGGTGACCCTAAAAATAGTGTTTCACCCTGTTATGTTGTATTTGTCTCCTGTTTAAGATAATTATTGTGTGGAACATATTCTTATGTGTTTGTGTTATTTCTTGGAAGTCTCCAACTATCTGGCAAGTAAGTGGAGATTACTCTGTAGGTGGAGTTTTCTGCCCAAGCTGCCCTGGTGACCCGGCCAGGAAAAACCGCTAAGCTTTTATTTAACCAGATGAAAGATGCAGAGTTTCTTATAAGGTTAATTTCTTGAACAGTTTGCTATCACAGAAGCTAGATTACAAGGTTACCCAGACACAAAGCTTTGTAGTATTAGGGGATTGTGTTGAGTAGACGGACGGAGAGAAGGAAACATTAGACAATTAGCAAAATATTTCCAAAGGAGGCAAACGTTAGTGACTTAATTTTCAGAATTGATCCTAGTTACCAACTTGAAAAAACTGAAAATGTGTGGGGGTTTTGTTTTTAAATTGACAAAATTGTTCGTAATCTGCCTTCTAATGGAACCTGGGTGAAATACTGGATGTCGGGAGGCTACAACACTCCCTAATGCAATGAACCAATAGCTAACTCTGTGAAGGTGAAACTGTGATTAAAAAGCTGCAGTGCACCACTAATCCAGGAGCAGACTGTCCCATATGTTTACTGGGAAATCTCGTGGGATGCCCCTGCCAGGCAATGCCTTTGTCTATTTTTTAAAATTTTCCTCTGTGTATTGAAGGAGAGGTCTGTCTCTTTAAAGCATACAGAACCTCCATTCTCTTCTTCCTGCAGGGAATGTGCCAAGAAGCAAGAGTTGCTGCCCCATATTTATGGCAGCAGCACCTCACGTTACCCCAGAATGCACTGCAGGGGCTGCAGCCAGAGAAGGAAGCTGCCTGAGCCCTGTGCAGAGTGGATCCTCCCAGCAGCCTGGGGAGGGTGGAGGCAAAGGGCTGCCTGTGTCTCATCTGAGTCCTGATGGGGAATGGAGAATTTGAGCCTGGCAGCTGGCTGGGCTCAGGATGTTCCCTGCAACAGTATCTGTCTTCTGGCTGATGGAGGGTGGGTGACAAGGCTGTGATGGCTGATGAAGCAGTGGAGAGTAGCAAGTAGCCCAGGACTTAGCCATGAAAAGGAGTGCAAATAACTTCGGGGGGCGGGGAGAGGAGGAAATAAATATGGATTTTGATTGCAGGGGATGAGTTTTTTGGGGAGGGTATTGCAATTTTTTAGGTCACTGGGATGTGTTGAGGCTGGAGGTTTTGTTGATTTTGCTGACAGGGTATCTGATAGCCCCCCTGTAGTGAGCAATGTATTCATGAATCCATCTGGGGGACCTGGCAGGAGGTTTTTCAGTCTCCCTCTTCTTGTGGCAGTGATTTGGAAGGCACACCTCTCCCCATGCTTAACGGTGGGCACCAGGCTGCTGGGAAGTCCTTCACTCCACTTCCCAACACTCAGGGAGGGACACTGGACTGTGATTTGGTTCTCTGGCCAGGGCTCGTATGGGGCTTGGTGTCGATGAAAATTCGAGAGATGCAGACAAATCAAGTAAGCCCAGAGAAGACAGCTGGGATTCTTGTACAGGACTTGAAGTGTCTGGTCAGGTGCTTTAGAAAGATGCATGGACCTACTCAGCAGGTGGGGCATTCCTGATGATCATGTCCATAAAGGAGCCATCACTGAACTGTGTCTTTGTAGACTGCATGACGATGATTTAGTAGGTTGAAGAGGGAGGGAAAAATTGTTACTGACGCCCTCCTAGGAGTTGTTTTTCCTGTTTGGTGTGAAGTGTGGCACTGTGGATTCTTAATAAATATCCCATGTTACGGGAAGGTAGGAGGAGTAGGAAAGAAGAGCAGAAAAGCATTAGATTTAAATTTTCCAGAAATTCAGGAGGGTAGCTTGTAAATATCCACATTCGAATTTGGCCAGGAAACCTGAGTTAATGTGAACATTCCAAGTGGCTGATTCAGGAACCATGGTAATGAGTCCTTATTTGTCAAGAAGGCAGCAAAAGTGATGCTCGTTTGGAGAGCATGTTGGCCTTGCAGTTTCCTTTATTCAACTTTCCTGTGAACAGAGTGCTGCTCTTTGAAGCACGGTTGAATTTTTACACCAGTCTTTCTCTGCCCTGCAGTGGAGTGAGAACATAGAGCGGAGCCTGTGCTCTGCCTCAAGGAACTGAAGCCTGCGTGTTCCCACCCTGAACCTCTCAAGAGGTCACATGTGGGTATTTGCCTCTTCAGGGGAATAACTCTTTGTCTTAGTTCTCATGGGTGCGTTTATGAGGTACGTTGTGAGGTTTAATGAGCTCATGTGTGGGAGGCACTTTGAAGCTGAACCGTGGCCTGAGGTTCTGCATGCCCCCCATTCCCGTTCTTCTCATGCCAGATTTATAACTGAAGAATGGTTACTCTGCAAAATGATGGCTCATGACTTCCTGTTGCAGTATTTGTGCTCCTTCTTTGTGCTTTACTACGACTACTAGCACCTCAAGAAGAGGACAGCCAAGGGAATAAAGTGCTTTGCTGAGGGTCCAACTTCTCCCAGCGTACTGCAGAGCTGCACAGCTGTAGTGTAGTGTAGTGTAGTGTATTGGAAACAATACAGGATGAGAACAGCTTCCAAAGCTCATGCCTTCTTACAGGTTCTCACCAGCACGTTGAGAAGGAGTAGAATGAAGAAGGCAGATTCTCCAGCAGTAGAAAGAAACAGAGATACCAGAGAAAGAGTTGTTTTATTAAATGATGGGCTAAGTGTAGAGAAAAAGAAAATGAATGTGTAATATTCTAGACCTTTCTGTTTGGTGGAACTTTTTGCAAGTAGGCACTTTTTAATATTTCTTTGAAACTGATATACAAGGGGCAGTGTGACAAAAACATAGAAACTACCTTCGGTATTTGACCATTTGCAAGGCTTAGCCAACATTTCCCTGTAACCTGAGCGTGGCTACCGGCTGACATCTTTATCAGACAGGACACCCTATGTTGACAATGAGGCAGTGTGAGCTCTAACATCAATTAATACCATGCTGTTGAAGAGGCAGTGTTACCCCCAAAATGGATGTTGGGGCACTGCTATAATCTGCCTATTGCCCCCTTAGTCTCTTCTTCCCAAGATAAAAGTTTCCTAGAGTTGTTAAGGAAACACTAAAGGACACGGATATAACTTTCCAATAAAGTAATTGACCCAGGCAGTATTCTTTCTAAAAGAAAGTATCTTTTTTATTAAAATAACTAATAATCTCTACTACAATATGATTTTAAAATCCTAAACAAGGCACAAAATCCCTTAATACAAATTGAACAGCACTTAAACTACACTGCTTTCTTTTAAAAATCAAATCGCTGCTGCTGTTCAGCTCCTGGTCAGTCAGCTCTGCTCCGCTCTCTTTGCAGTAGCTTATGTATGGCTTCTCTTGCTGGCTCACCCTGCATTGCCTGTCTCCCTCTCAGGCCTGGTCTACACTAAGGGGCGGGCTCGAACTAAGGTACGCAAGTTCAGCTACGCTAGCTGAACTTGAACTACCTTAGTTCGAACTACTCACCCGTCCAGACGCCGCGGGATCGAAGTCCGCGGCTCCCCCGTCGACTCCGCCACCGCCGTTCGCGGTGGTGGAGTTCCGGAGTCGACGGGAGCGCGTTCGGAGTTCGACATATCGCGTCTAGATGAGACGCGATATGTCGAACTCCGAGAAGTTGAACGCTACCCGCCGACCCGGGCGGGTAGTATAGACGTACCCTCAGACTCAGCTTCTGGATTCCTGAACTGTTGCTGGCAGTTGGCCTTTTATGCTACATTGTAGCTCTTTCGTAATCACAACCTTGTGTGTATTCCAGCTTTGATTTGGTGTCTTCAGTTTGCCAAAACTGAGACAATTGCCACAAGCTTTTAACAATGACATTACACAAACACTTATAAATGGTAACTTAACATTATGTAACTAAATCTTAAACAGAAACTATTATATAAACACATTTTTACAATCATTACCGAAAATGTAAGTTTGCTTATGTTGCTTTCTTTTCAACTTTCACACAAAAAGAGGGACATGCATTTGTTTACAGTTCCTTAAGTATTCTTAACAGGTTTGCCTTCAATTTCCAACATTTCCTGAACCATTTTTAGAGCTTTTAACAGACTCTTTTCAATTTCTAATCCTCTCTGGGCAAATTGGAATTTAAATAAAATTTTCCTGGTCCAACATATTATTATTATTATTTATTTTATTACAGATATTACATAAACAATATGTTTCAGTTAGCCATACAATAGGGAGCAGCATTTTATTTAAAATTCCAGTGGCAGTAGGTGAGCATCCCAAAAATACCTCTCACCGATTGTATTTTGTATCTTTTGACTTGTTCCACAATTTGTTTAATTTCATCAGTTGAGTGATATACAGTGATCATTATTTTACATGCATTTTCCTGAGCGTTTTGCAAGTATCTTTGCAAATGAGAATGGTTTAGCAATTGTTTAACTCAACTGATATCCATACTCAGTGGCACTGAGTTGACACTTGATACTTTTGGTCCTTAACTTCCTTATATTCAGCTTCAGGTAATATAAAGTTAAAATCACATCCAATCACTGAAACTTTTTAATCTAAACATTGATTTTCATAAGGATTATGTCTTATATATTAAACAAATAATTCACATTAAACTGTTCTGCATCAACTGCTAATGCAATACTAAAAATAATAAAAAAAGAATTCTCTAATAAACTGTTTAAGCAATCACTCCCCATAATTTTTTGTTCTACAAATCCACCACGGCATTTAAGGTCTGTAAAACGTCTATGCCAATTACCCCAAATCTTTTCTATCCATGATTCCAACCCTCCCATACAAGGTTGCTGCTCCAACTTGTAGCTCAATTGTTTTTGATAATCAGGATCACCTCCGATGCTCCATTGAAGCCTGTTGCATGCCTCTAGCTGTTGATAGACCACAATAAATGCCACATAGATTTCAGTGCATTGATTATTGTAGTACCGGCTACTGTATTTATTAGCATTTTTGTAACCACAAGTCCATCCTAGATTGTTACATTTATCAAGGGTCGTCCATTACCTTCCATCTTAATATCTGCAATTGGCCGGGAGTACAGTCCATAATAAGTTGGTTCAGTGATTCATCTCCACATTCTTAAGTTTTTTAAAATTCTTTTTCAATTGATCCTACAGATATAACTAGTATTACTTATTACAATGGCTATTGTTTTCCTACACGGGGACTCTTGTTTGAAGAAGATCTTCGACTTAGGGTTGGGGACTGAGCACATTATAATATAGCAATACAATGATAATACAGTAGTACAGCAATAATACAATTGTTTTTACAACCAAGTTGAAATTAAATGACAGTTTTCCTGGTCCAGCTAGTGGTTTTTAGCTGATTGTTAAATTAATTGTCCATATATGGTAGATAGAGGTGTATTTGACCAGTCTCTTATTTATAAAGCACTTCATTCTTCTTTTCTTGATGCTTGGAGGTTTCTTCACTGTATACTGATATGAACTGGTGTCTTCAGGGTGTGATATTTTTGGCGTCTTTGGTCTGTGGGATGCAACTTAAACAACTTTTGTTAGTTAACATAGTAACGTTTTGTTTGTTTGTTTGTTTTTAGTAACCCAAACTTAATAAACAGTTTTAACTTAGTTTCTTTACAATGTAATAAGAACAATGTAATAGGGACCAAGTCTTTTATAACACAACCTATACTTTTGCAATTGTTGTATAGACATTCATTTTTATTTGGGGTGCATTACTAATATTTAATACTAAATGTAATGCTTAATGGCTAAAATAAAGGTTTACAATCTTTCATGAGAAGGTATATTGCTTTCCCTTGCTGTACACTTTGTTTCAGCAAAAGAGTTAATTTGCTTGTGATGCCAAATTTTACTCTTGTTAACTGTTTAGAAGCACAAACTTTAACAACCATTGCTTCCCATTAACATAACATAAGATCAAAGAAAAGCATATAAAATTAAACCAACTATAAAATTAAACCAAAATAAATTTTAAATACCGATACATGCAAATACTTTGAGAGTATTTGAGAGTATACTTTCATGATGCTCTGCTATGTTTGGGAGCCAAAGGTGGAAACCTGTTGAAAATGTGGAAACCTGTTGAAATTGTTTGGTTAACTTTATACATAAATTGTTATTTTAAAACATTTTGGTTATGACATTCTTATAACTATATTTAAAAGTGCAAACAAGTTTATAAAAAGCCCAAACAAGAAATTGACATTTTGTTAATATTATCTTTACTTTAATGTTGAGGTTTTTGCTCTAAAGAGAAGTGATGCTTTACAACCAAATCACTAAGGGTGTTTGGTACACATGAGATGTAAATAATATAAGAAAGAGCAAACCATCTTTTGCTGAGTTATTATGGGCAGGGATAACTGAGAAATATGTACAGTCATTAATGAAGACGAGAATGAGGAATTCAGCACTTCAGTCACTAAGGTGATTTCTTTTTCTAACACCACTTTAGAATCAAGGGAGCTGCGTGAGCGCCTGTAGGTTTATTGCGACCTCGGACACAATTGCAGTTCCCTGTAGGTTTCTCAGCCTAACTCAGGGCATACTACGAGAAAGTGCCTCTTGGCAATGGACCCTTCTCAGTCAGTGGCGGGACTTTCCACTGCCCCCTCGGCCGGACAAAGACACCGCCCCAGGGATGCATTCTTATACACAGATACAAACAAGTTACACATCACACCTGATGTATGAGGTACAACCCCTCCACGTGGCAAGGTACAACCCCTCTACGTATTAAGGTGCTGCCTTTCACCTTGTACATGTTGGTTCGATCAAAACAACTCTATCCATCATATTACCCTTTTGCCCCCGTCATTGGGATGGGCCAGCCTGTTCTTTGTTATCTGTGTGGAATGTGCAAGTTTGTGAATGTTCTGATATCTAGTGTTCAGTACCTTTTAGATACGTATCTTCTTGCAGCATCAGCCCTTTCCTTGCCAGCTTCTGTGAGCAGGGCCTGCCTCTGGCTCACAGCTTAACTTTGCTTTATGTTAGCAAAGTCTTGACCATTAGTTTAGGCCTCAGGCCTCATACCAGGCCTCTGATACCAAGGTTTTATATCTCAGGGCCTCCTCTTACTACATGGGGAAGAGGGGAACATGACAGATGGCGTTGATTAAGTATTTTTCTTTTTATTTCATTACCTTTATTTAGCACTGAGTGAAGACCCTAGTGCATGTCTTGTCTCGGCGGCAGAAGAGAGATACTGACGTGGTTAAACCACAAAATTCTGTAACTGCTGCTCACAGCCCGAGATGGGTGTGCACGTGCCACCCAAATAAAAATTGCTACTAAAATGTTCTGACTACAATGCAGGGACACAGCTCTATCGACTGCGTTAATTATTATTGTTAATTATGATTTATTATTAGGATAGAAATGTACAAAGCCTGGTCTATTTGGAGCAATTTTCAAATTTGCCAGGATACTATTGATTTTAAAATCCTATTTTATTCTCTAAATTTTTAAGCATTTAAAGGAAGTATAAATCAGCTGAATTCACTTTGGGACAATGGTGCACCAGCACTGGGGCTCCCCTACTACATTCTGAAATTGCTAAAAGAGCTAAAATTACTGAGCTGAGATCACTGAGTGCTGTGTTAACTAGTGGGGGAGCCTGAAGATATATTGCTAAGTGGCTGGCAGAGCGGAGCAGTTTGCAGGAGGGTTGGAGCAGCCCACGGAACAGTGAGCAGAGCGGAGCAGTTTGCGGGGATGACTGGAGTGTCTCACGGGACGGCTGGGAAAGCGGATCGGCTGGTGGAGCGGAGCCGTTCGTGGTGAAGGCTGCAGCAGAACTCCATGGAGAGGCGGGGCAGTCGGCCTCGGACCACGTAAGGTGCCTCTTAACACCTCGTGTGCCCCACCCTTCCTTTTCACCCAGGCTGGGGGAGGTAAAACTCTGCAGATGAACTTTTGAACTCTGGGGCGGCACTGACCAGGGACAAAGACTTTTGGCTTGTTGGACATTGGGGTGATTGGACTTAAGACCCTGAGGGGAAAAGGACACTGCCAAAACTTACTTGGAGGTGGGTCTTTTGCTCATGGTTTGTGTTATGAATCCTGTTGTTGTGTTTCCCCAACATGATGCCACATAGTTTCCCTCCTTATTAAAAGGATTTTGCTACACTCAGACTCTGTGCTTGCGAGAGGGGAAGTATTGCCTCCTAGAGGCACCCGGGTGGGGGTGGTATATAATTGTTCCAGATCACTGGGTGGGGGCTGAAGCCCATTTTCACTGCATTATTGAAATGGAACCCCTGGATACTGAACCCGGCCTTGTTGCTACCAACTCAAAGGGGCAGAAGGGTTCCATTTATAATAAAAAATAATAATTTGTTTTAAGGCTTGAGTTCTCCTGCAGAGATTAAGTGTGTTATCTTATGCTATCTCCTTACGTGCCCCCCTTTACCCCTGGCCACGACCCCCCTGGGGCTGGGAGCAAGGCCACGACTCCTGGGGAGGTGGGGCGTCGGGGGAAGAGGGAGGCGGACAAAGGTAAGGAGGCTGAAACTGTGGCTGCAGCTGGGGAAGGGTCTGGGGCCAGGATTGGGGTTGAGTGCGGAGCCACACCCAGGCTGCGTTAGGGGCAACTGCTGGGGGAGAGGCCGGGTGTGGGGCCAGGAGCTGGGGTCGTGGCTGGGGTTGGGCTGGAGCTGAGTGACGTTCCCTCCCAGCGCCCTGACGTTCAATCCCAGGGCTGGCCTGGGCCCCATTGTGTCCCCCCAAACATTCCACCGTGCCCCCTATGGAGGCATGGCCCCCAGTTTGGGGACCTCTTCCTTAAAGGGTAAAGAAGCTGTAAATTCAGCTTCCTCTCAGTCAGCTAGCTCTTGGAGGAATTCGGCAACCTAATAGTGCAATGGTCTCTTCCAAGCTAAACTCCACAATAGGGCCAAGGCTTTTTGCTGTCTAGTTTGATAGGGGACAACACTGATGCCTTCATTTTCCTTTATCTCCCTTGCTGATCACCTTTTGCCTGAGAACCACTGTCAGAGAAGGTTTCTATGGATACCTTCTCAAGTTTTTTGCTTGAGGGTGGCCACCCTTGCCTCTGTATTTTAGATACAGTTTTATTCATCATGGCATCTGAATCATTAAACTTTTTTACTGTTGCCAAACCTGGAAAACAGGACTTTATGCGAAACGATCTTAAGCAAATGCAATTTCCCCATAAGAATTGATGTTACGGAAAGGGTTAAATTCCAGGGAAATGTTTTTTTCACCAGACAAAAGACATTATATACACACACACACACACACACAGATGCACACCCGCAGTATAAGTTTTAAACAAACAATTTACTACTGCTACACAGTGATGATGATTGTGAAGCTTGGTTTAGGTGGAGGAGTCAGAGGGTTGGATATTTCCCTTCCTGCTAAATGATGAATTAGCAATTGGCTGAGCCCTCAAGGGTTAACTCTCACAACACTCTACAAGGCAGCGGGAAAGGAGGGAGGGCAGAGAGAGCCATGTGTCCCCCCTGCTCTATGGAAGGTGGGGTAAGTGGGGTGCAGGAGCAGGGAGGAGGGGGAGACACCCTGACATTTGCCTCTCTTTACCCCCCTCGCCCCATACAACAAGCAGGAGTCTCTGGGAGCAGCTCCAAGGCAGAGGGCAGGAGCAGCACGTGTCAGTGGCGGGAGGGACAGCTGAACTGCTTGCAATTGATAGCCTGTAATTGATCGCCTCCTGGGCAGCTTCAGCACAGGGAAATTAAGGGAGCGGGGAGCTGATAGGCGGGTTGTTGGTCCATTCTGGTTCCAAGCCCCCACCAGCTAGCTGCAACGGGCTGCTCTTTCTGCAAGCAGGGGACAAAACAGGCGGCTGCCGAACGCCATTAGAAGGGAGCATTTCCCAACTTTAAACGAGCATGTTCCCTAATTGATCAGCAACTTAACATTGAAACAACGTTAACCAGGATGACTTTAAGTGAGGAGTTCCTGTAAAAGGCCAGACCACAGCCAGACAGATGGGGTAGCTGGCGGTGAAACGTTTGTAGAGACTTGAGCTCAAGAATGGTAGAGCTTATGTTCTGTTAATGTGGCTAGTGGAACTAATGACGGGCCCAGGTGGGGTAGAAAATCTTGCTTATTGCTTTTGATTTGTGGGATATCTCATTTGGTTTGGACTTTGGTTACCTCAGAAAGGGGATGAAATTGAATGTGACCTGGCTGGAGGGCCGAGTCCCCATCCTAGACAACCAGAGTGTGAAGGAGGAGATGGGCTGAAGTTGCTGCAGTGCTGGGCCCTGTCATGAGGAGGTGTCTCTGGAAGAGCGAGTCTTGTAACAGCACTGCTGTTCTTGAATGTTTCCTTCACATTTTAAAACAGGAGGACAGAGTGAGGAAAACCCTCCTCATAGCCACCTGCTGTTTCAGGGAGCATTGGAAGGCTTCTGACAAGAAGTACTTATACCCTGAGCCTGACAGCGGATATCTCGATCAGATAGGACACCCTGCATTGAAAATGCTGCAGCATGAGTTTGAGCATCAGACAATGCCACCCTGTTAAGATATGCGGTGGTGGGGGGTGTTTGCTGACAAGATAACTTACTTCCGTTCCAGAACTTGGAATAGACAGAGGGCAAACTGTACAGGTGGCTGGGTAAGGAGGAGAGGAGTATGTGCAGTGTGGTTATGACCTAAGTTGGGGGTGCTCAAGGAAGTGAACTGTTGGCTCCGTGAGGACAGGCTACTCACTGCAGTGTGGTTACTGAGAACAGTTTTAGCAAAGCCGAGTTTTCTGTCCTAGCAGAGAGAAGCATCTTATAGCATTCCTAGTGCAGAGATTGATTCACTGCAGTTATCCTCAAAAAGAACAGGAGAACTTGCGGCACCTTAGAGTAACAAATTTATTTGAGCATAAGCTTTTACATGCTACTTCATGGGATGCATGCAGGGGATAATACAGGAGGAAGATATCTATCTATCTATCTATGTATCTATATATACACAGAGAACATGAAACAATGCGTTGAGGGTCAGAAGGAGAGGCCCCGAGATAGGACAGACTCTTCTGCTGGGCTAAGAGAATAGCTGGAAAGATTAACAATATTGCTGGGTGGGTTAAGGATCCACTGTTGTGGCCCCTTGTGGTATGTAGTTAGTTTAGCTAGTTGAGTATCCTTTTCCTCTGTAGAGAAGCAAAGTGTGTGTTGTAAATGGCTTCTCTAGTTTTTGTAAAGTCCAGCCACGAGGAAGTTTGTGTGGAAGGTTGGTTTTTGATGAGAGTATCCAGTTTGGAGAGTTCATTCTTAATCTTTCCCTGTTTGCTGTATAGGATGTTGGTCAGGTGGTTCCGCAGTTTCTTTGAGAGTGTGTGGCACAATCTGTCAGCATAGTCTGTGTGATATGTCGATTGTAATGGATTTTTTACCTTCAGTCCTTTTGATATGATGTCCATCCGTTTGCATTTGGAAAGAAAGATGATGTCTGTCTGTATCTGTGCGAGTTTTTATGAAGTTGATGGATTTCCACTCCATACGGCTAAATTCAGTGCCTTGCATAATGACAGGTTTCAGAGTAGCAGCCATATTAGTCTATATTTGCAAAAAGAACAGGAGTACTGGTGGTACCTTAGAGACTAACAAATTTATTTGAACATAAGCTTTCGTGGACTACAGTCCACTTCATCGCATGCATGTCGTGGAAATACAGTAGGAAGATAGATATAGATATATAAAGACAGAGAACCTGAAACAATGGGTGTTACCATACACACTGTAATGAGAGTGATGACTTAAGATGAGCTGTTACCAGCAGGAGAGAGAAGAACTTTTTGTAGTGGTAATCAAAACTTTATGTAATGACTCATACACTCCCAGTTTTTATTTAAGCCTAATGTAATGGTGTCCATTTGGCAAATTAATTCCAATTCAGCAGTCTCTGGCTGGAGTCTGTTTTGAAGTTTTATTGTTGTAATTTTGCGACTTTTAGGGCTGTAATCGAGTGACCAGGGAGACTGAAGTGTTCTCCGACTGGTTACTGAATGTTATAATGCTTGACGTCTGATTTGTGTCCATTTCTTCTTTTCCGTAGAGGCTGTCCGGGTTGGCCAATGTACATGGCAGAGGGACATTGCTGGCCCATGATGACATTTATCACATTGGTAGATGTGCAGGTGAATGAGCCTCTGACAGTGTGGCTGATGTGATTAGGTCCAATGATGGTGTCCCCTGAATAGATATGTGGACAGAGATGGCAAAGGGCTTTGTTGCAGGGATAGGTTCCTGGGTTAGTGTTTTTGTTGTGTGGTCTGTGGTTGCTGGTGAGAACTTGCTTCAGGTTGAGGGGCTGTCTGTAAGCAAGGACTGTCCTGTTTCCCAAGATCTGTGAGAGTGATGGATCGTCCTTCAGGAGAGGTTGTAGATCCCCAGAGCAGTGCCGCTGATTGGAAGGGATATGTTGTCCCAAAATGTGAAATAGTTATGGGTGAGGAAAAAGCCACAAAGTTCGGCCCCCATGTTTGCCGTGACTTAGAACAACGCTTCCTCAGCTCTCGTCTCCTAACGCCCCTGCTTTCCTTGCGCTTGTTCTAAGTCACGGCAAACCTGGTGGCCGAACTTTGTGACTTTGTCCTCACCCATAACTAGTTCACATTTGGGGACAACATATACCTTCCAATCAGTGGCACTGCTATGGGGACCCGCATGGCCCCACAGTATGCCAACATTTTTATGGCTGACTTAGAACAACGCTTCCTCAGCTCTCGTCCCCTAACGCCCCTGCTCTACTTGCGCTACGTTGATGACATCTTCAGCATCTGGACCCATGGAAAAGAAGCCCTTGAGGAATTCCATGAGGATTTCAACAATTTCCACCCCACCATCAACCTCAGCCTGGAGCAGTCCACACAAGAGATCCACTTCCCGGACGCTACAGGGTTAATAAGCGATGGTCACATAAACACCGCCCTTACCGGAAACCTACGGACCGCTCTACTTACCTACATGCCTCCAGCTTTTATCCAGACCACACCACACGATCCATTGTCTACAGCCAAGCTCTACGATACAATCGCATTTCCTCCAACCCATCAGACAGAGACAAAAACCTACAAGATCTCTATCAAGTGTTCTTATAACTACAATACCCACCTGCTGAAGTGAAGAAACAGATTAACAGAGCCAGAAGAGTACCCAGTAGTCACCTACTACAGGACAGACCCAACAAAGGAAGTAACAGAACGCCAGTAGCCGCCCCCTTATCCTTCAACAAAAACCTCTCCAGCACATCATCAAGGATCTACAAGCTATCCTGAAGGATGATCCATCACTCTCACAGATCTTGGGAGACAGGCCAGTCCTTGCTTACAGTCAGCTCCCGAACCTGAAGCAAATTCTCACCAGCAACCGCAGACCACACGACAAAAACACTAAGCCAGGAACCTATCCTTGCAACAAAGCCCCTTGCCAACTCTCTGTCCACATATCTACTCAGGGGAAACATCATAGGACCTAATCACATCAGCCACACTATCAGAGGCTCGTTCACCTGCACATCTACCAATATGATATATGCCATCATGTGCCAGTAGTGTCCCTCTGCCATGTACATTGGCCAAACCGGACAATCTCTACGGAAAAAAAGAAATGGACACAAATCATTAAATAAGGCTTAAATAAAGACTGGGAGTGGATGGGTCATTATACAAGGTAAAACAATTTCCCCATGTTTATTCTCTCCCCCCCCCCACACACACAAACACTGGTCTTCACAACTTCTTGTCAACTGCTGCAAATAGACCATTTTGATTACCACTACAAAAAGTTTTTTCTTCTCTTTGAATATATATCTATATCTATTTTCCTACTTTAGTTTCCACCTCATGAATCCGATGAAGTGGGCTCTAACCCACAAAAGGTTATGCTCAAGTAAATGTGTTAGTCTCTAAGGTGCCACAAGTACTCCTGTTCTTTTTGCGGATACAGACTAACACGACTGATGCAGTCCAGTAGCACTGGTTTTGAACGGAGAGAATGTAGATGGATTTTGATCCCCGATAGCAGCTGTTTCTTTGTGTTGGTATAGTATAGAGTTTGCAGGGAAGGCTCAGAACTGCAGTATAGTTTACCTGCCAGACATCATGTGGTGGAATTTGAAACGGCATGGCCATGGGGACCATCCCTGGTGCTGTTTAGTCTCTCATCTGGTGACTGCAGGGAAGACAAAAAGCAACAAACAGGAACTTAGTAATAGCTTTAAAAAGAAGGAAGTTTCAGAGTCTTTGCTATGATGAGACATCAGGGACAAATGGCTTTTTCCTTCTATTTTAAATGGATTTCTTTGTACAAAGCCCATTCCCCATGGTATTAGCATTGTGTGGTGTATAGATTCCCATAGAACTATAACCAGCTATGGTACAACAGCCTCCTCTGAGACAATATTTAGAAAAGGATAGGAATAAAAACCGCGATGGAAGCCTCTCTCCTGTGTTTCAATGAACTGGGGAGAGCATTCCATGAAGATGACCTGCTGGAAACTGGGAAAAGAGATGATCTGAGAGAGAGTTGGAATGTCCCTTGGCTGTGGGTCCCCAGGAAGAAATAGGATCCTGCTTGATCTTTTACATCCTCTCTCCCTCCCTTTGGGCACCAGTCATTGCTACTTACTTTAAAGGCGGGCTGGACCCATGGATTTCCATGAGGAGCCTGAAAGAGAAGGGAAAGCAGAGTTAATGTCCCACAACCTAGAAGTATATTAGTCTGCTAAACATCAAGTGTTTTGGGAGAGGGGTTCCTTCTCAAATGTTGACACATTCACTTGGTATAATTCTCCGCCTAGAAGACCTGCAGGGTCCCCAGGAAGAAATAGGATCCTGCTTGATCTTTTACATCCTCTCTCCCTCCCTTTGGGCACCAGTCATTGCTACTTACTTTAAAGGCGGGCTGGACCCATGGATTTCCATGAGGAGCCTGAAAGAGAAGGGAAAGCAGAGTTAATGTCACACAACCTAGAAGTATATTAGTATAACATCAAGTGTTTTGGGAGAGGGGTTCCTTCTCAAATGTTGACACATTCACTTGGTATAATTCTCCGCCTAGAAGACCTACAGGCGCTCACGCAGCTCCCTTGATTCTAAAGTGGTGTTAGAAAAAGAAATCACCTTAGTGACTGAAGTGCTGAATTCCTCATTCTCGTCTTCATTAATGACTGTACATATTTCTCAGTTATCCCTGCCCATAATAACTCAGCAAAAGATGGTTTGCTCTTTCTTATACTATTTACATCTCATGTGTACCAAACACCCTTAGTGATTTGGTTGTAAAGCATCACTTCTCTTTAGAGCAAAAACCAATCCTGGCAGTGTAAGGAAGGAAGCAATGCTGAGAAAAGTGAGGCTGGTTTGTTACTAATTATGTTGCATCTCCTGCAAGCAGACAGATCTCCCTTGTCTGTCTCCAAATGGATACTGGTGGTAGCTGCCTAGCATGGGAATAGAGAACTGCTGTGGAGGGCATGTCAAGCTGTGGGGTTGGATGTTTGCAAGTTCTCTTCCACCTCCCCCTATAGTATAATGGCAGTGGGTCCCACAGTCAACATTTCATCCTCTTTGTCTTCTCTGAAATATAGTTCTAGTTTATTGTGGCTGGAAATGCAGGATGTGGCCTCCAAAGAGGCACAAGGAGATTTTAAGAAGCACTAAATGTTTCATAATCGTTCAGCAAACTGAATGCTGCTGCTGCTGCTAAAAAAAAAAAAAAAAGACATCCTCTGAAAAATGCAAGAAGGTGCAGCAAACAGCACATTCAGTCATCCAGTTCAATCCTCTCCTAGAGAACTGTAGAAATCACTTACCTCCTGACCCTCTGAAAGGAGAGGAAGTAATATGGCTGCTCTTTGGCTGCACAGAGTTGCTGAAAAAAGAGAGATGGCATTCATTAGATGGGGAAGACAGCTGCTACCGAATTGAGGAGATCGGGGGACATGGTTTGAGCTCAATAGCTTGTCCTTCAGAGGGGCTTGACATTAAGAGTGGACCAAGCTGGGGTGTCTGTAAAATTAATGGCAATTATTGCATTCTCACATGGTGCTGCTGGCCAGTTCCCAGCCCTCTCCATTCTTCTTTCTGAAGCCCACCATTCAATGGGCTAAAGTGAGGCATGAGAGGGTGTGAGTCATGGAAAGTCCACACCACATTTAAGAGTTGACATGTTTTTATTTCTGCTCCTCGTCATCTAGAGCTCACTTGCCACATTGTCCCTTTAGGGGCACCCTGTGACTCTGTGCAACTTCAGGGTGTTCACAGCTCCCCTCCACCCTCCCTGGCCTGTAGCTACAAGCTCACAGACAATCCTGTAATCTTCCCCAGCGGATATTAATGGAAAGATTCCATAGTTGTTTCTTGGATGCTACCATTTTTGTTCAAACTCCTCCACCTAACTCTCCTTTTCAGTTCTTAGTTATTCAGGATAGTAAGGAACAGGGCAGATCCAACTGCAGACCTTGGCAGTTAACTTGTTTGCCATAGCAATGACTGAGCCATCGAAGCATTGCACAAATGATATAATAAAGAAAAGACATTTCCCACTCAGCAAAGGAAAGGGATAGGAGAGAATAGGACTATCACTACACAGATAGTAGCAGGATGAGGTTGGGAGGGAGGAAAAGGACTGTTTGCATTGCAAGAAGATGTTAAGAGGAGGAAGAATGGTTGGGGCCTGTTGGTGGTCAGACAAAACCCCATCTTTCTGAAAACAACTGCAGAGAATTTGTCTTGTGAGTGCATTTTTTTAGAAGGGTGGCAACCGTATTCCATGTCTGCACTCAAAACCTTGTATGTATATGTACATCTACCCACTTGCCCTCCCTCTCCATGTGCACACAGACAAAGAATCCTAATGCTCACTCTCTGGCAGAGGGTCCACTCTCTTCCAGCAAAGCTCTGTACTGGATGTAGATCTGTGCCTCTGACAGACCGGGGGCAGGAAAAGGAAGGTCATTTCTTAAAGAGGCCCAGGAGGGAGCACTCATCCTAAAATAAAATGAACGGAAAGGAAATATTAGCATCAGGAGAGCAATTCCCTTCTGTATCTCCTGCTTCCCCATATGATATGATCATAGAATCATAGAATCATAGAATCTCAGGGTTGGAAGGGACCTCAGGAGGTCATCTAGTCCAACCCCCTGCTCAAAGCAGGACCAAACCCAACTAAATCATCCCAGCCAGGGCTTTGTCAAGCCTGACCTTAAAAACCTCTAAGGAAGGAGATTCCACTACCTCCCTAGGTAACCCATTCCAGTTCTTCACCACCCTACTAGTGAAAAAGTTTTTCCTAATATCCAACCTAAACCTCCCCCTCTGCAACTTGAGACCATTACTCCTTGTTCTATCATCTTCTACCACTGAGAACAGTCTAGTTCCATCCTCTTTGGAACCCCCTTTCAGGTAGTTGAAAGCAGCTATCAAATCCCCCCTCATTCTTCTCTTCTGCAGACTAAACAATCCCAGTTCCCTCAGCCTCTCCTCATAAGTCATGTGCTCCAGCCCCCTAATCATTTTTGTTGCCCTCCGCTGGACTCTCTCCAATTTATCCACATCCTTCTTGTAGTGTGGGGCCCAAAACTGGACACAGTACTCCAAATGAGGCCTCACCAGTGCTGAGTAGAGGGGGATGATCACATCCCTTGATCTGCTGGAAATGCCCCTACTTATACAACCCAAAATGCCATTAGCCTTCTTGGCAACAAGGGCACACTGTTGACTCATATTCAGCTTTTCGTCCACCGTAACCCCTAGGTCCTTTTCTGCAGAACTGCTACCCAGCCATTCGGTCCCTAGTCTGTAGCAGTGCATGGGATTCTTCCGTCCTAAGTGCAGGACTCTGCACTTGTCCTTGTTGAACCTCATCATATTTCTTTTGGCCCAATCCTCTAATTTGTCTAGGTCCCTCTGTATCCTATCCCTACCCTCCAGCGTATCAACCACTCCTCCCAGTTTAGTGTCATCTGCAAACTTGCTAAGGGTGCAGTCCACACCATCCTCCAGATCGTTAATGAAGATATTGAACAAAACCGGCCCCAGCACCGACCCTTGGGGCACTCCACTTCATACCGGCTGCCATCTAGACATGGAACCATTGATCACTACCCGTTGAGCCCGACCATCTAGCCAGTTTTCTATCCAGTTTTCTATGTGGTGGTGTTAACATGATCCATGATCCATGTTAACACCACCACATGATCCCACCTCCCAGTAAGATCCCTGTTAATCCAATTTCCTTCCATTTTCAAATGAAAGCTGTATTTTATTAACTAGCAGAAATATCAAAGCCTATTTTGGAAAGCCATCTCCTAAGTATCTCAGAAGTCTCATATCACGTAATTGGGCGAGAGACTCACTGGTGTTCCTCTCCAATGGCTGCCTAACCCCTCCATGGCCTTCAGCCATCACAGCAGGTGCTTTGTTCCATCACACCTTAGTAACTCAGTCAGAGATTAGGGGTCTATTACAGGAGTGGGTTGCTGCGGTTCTGTGGCCTGCAATGTGCATGAGGTCAGATCACGATGATCCCTTCTGATCTTAACATCTGTGAGCTATTGTTGTTGCTCTTGGTCACAAAGGGAGAAAACTCCATCTCATCAGGGAGGAGGTAGGACGTTACTCAGAGGCACTGAATCTTAAGGAATATTCTCCTTACAAGTGATTATTGGGCTCTTTAAAGGAACTGTCTGTTGCTCCTTCCCCAGGCTGGACAGTAGAAATGGCTTGATAAAGACCCTGACAACATAGTAGTTGTCTTCCTCACCTTGAGCCTGCCCTACAGTCTACAGTGAAACACAGACAGTGAAACTGTCATCAACCTAGAGATACGAGTACTTCATTTTCTGTCCCTGACTCCCTTCTTTCTCCTCTTTGAGGAGGAGCCTCATCACTTGAAAAGCGGGTCCAATGCTGAGGGCCTGAGCCCTCCCAGAGTATTTTAAACCCAGACTTGACTGGGGTCTAGGCAGGATAGAGATCTCTGCCTGTGGAAGTGTTTTTCAATGACTGCTGCATCCACCCTTTCCGAATGGTGGGAGTTCGGCTCCCCAAAGTGCTGGATACTCAGGTGAGGAGGAAGCTGATCCCAGAATTACCTGCTGAATGAGGCTTGATATGCCTTTGTGGCACATAAGGAGCCTTCACTGGGCATAAAGAAGGCAGTGAGGGGCCAGAGGGATGCAGCAAATTTACTTTGAAGATGGGGTCTGGCCCTCGATGGCGCCTTCATCCTAAATAAAATGGAAACAACAAAATATTAGTAGTGAGTTCCTGATAATAATAAAGTATCAATAAGCACAGCAATTTAGGGACAGTGCTAGAAGGAAAACAGTGAAGAGTAGAGGAGCTAAATCATTGCTGACTCTAATATTGAACGGGAAACCCCATTGAAAATAGTGGCTTAATGCACCTTTCAGGTACCTAGAAAAAGGATATTGAGGAACGGGATCTCTGAGAGGAACCCAGACATTGAGCAACACAACAGTCAAGAGATTAAGAAGGAGACAGATTAAGAAGGAGACATGATTCGTTCTATACTAAGAGCTGCCTGCAGGGTTATCTGGGAAGCTGTCAGCCTCTGTGCCATTCGGAGACTGTTGGCTTAACTATGCGACTTTAACACCCGTCTTTCCCGACCGCTCACACGATATAATGTGTGTAATGCAAAACTCTTTTCTTACCAAGAATCCAGCGTTGATTTGACGTAATCCATCCTCTTCTGATGGTACTCCGATTGTAACTGGATAAAAAGAGACATTCACACTAGACATTAATCAAATTTTCTAGGGAGTTAAACGGCAATCTCTGACAAAAGGAGTAAATTGCCTAGAATAGGAATTGAGGTTCCATCACTGGAGATCTTGAGAAATGACTTAAATTAGTGTATTCTCTATTTTCCACACTGTAGATGATCTTGTAAGAGAGTTCCCTTTCATGTACTTTCTCGATACTGCTTTGCTTTGTACTGAGTTTATTTCTTCAAACCATCAGAAAGGGCTGTGTTTACTTCTGATGGTCCATGGAGAATAGATAAAGAAGAACGGAGTTAGTTGAATTGATGGGAGATTCATATAGTGGAGAATCTTAAATGATGTGGGTGGGGGTAGGAGGGGTAGAGGCATGTAGCTTCTTTACCCCACACACCAGCTGCTTTTTCAATTCAGTTAATGTCCCACAAAATAAATGACAAACCAGCATTTTCAACCAAGAGTGAAATAACTCCTCTGCCTCGCTGTGGCCGTTAACTCTCCCAGAGCCCTTATGTAAAGAAACGTCATAATATGCAGCCCTAGGGGCTGCATTCCAACATGTGCGCTTTGACCAGTCCTTTCCCAGATATACCCATCATGCACCACAGAACTGGATAACACACAGGGTGCTGCCCTCAGATCATCTAGGAGCTGCTTTAGGTATGTATTGATATGATATTCTTAACCTTTTCCAGAGGGTATGGCTGGAGAGTCTTGCCCGCATGCTCGGGGTTCAGCTGACCGCCATATTTGGGGTCAGGAAGGAATTTTCTTCCAGGGCAGATTGGCAGTGGCCCTGGAGGTTTTTCGCCTTCCTCCGAAGCATGGGGCAGGAGTCGCTTGCTAAAGGAGTGGGTGGATCGGCTTATGTGGCCTGCATCTTGCAGGAGGTCAGACTAGATGATCATAATGGTCCCTTCTGATCTTGAATTCTATGATTCTATGATTCTATGATCTCATGAGTATGTTTGAAATCCCTGACCCAGGAAGCAGGCAGAACTTCTAAAATAGCTACAATTCAGCAACCCACTAATCAGCTCTTCCTGATACAAAGCTGAGCACTGACCTGAGCTGAATGCACTGATGGCTGGTCTTGGGCCAGGGGACTTCATAATGAGGGGTGTGCCATGCCAACCAGTTCTGATCTCCATAAAAGGGCAATGGACATACAGCCTTGCCCTGCCTACACAAGCCTTTGTGATCATAGGGCCCTCTCTAGAGACTAGTCCAGTCAAAGCCCAATAGGAACTTACAGAAGTGTTTGGTGTCTTTAAGGAAATATTGATAAATGTCCTTAAAGACCGAACTTTTCAAGAATGACTTTTTTGATACTAGTCAAAGTGCCTGCACTCAGCTAGCAACCAACTTGCTTCCAAGATTCTTAAAAGTGGCAACAATTATTAAGCCAGAATGTACACTGTGGAGTAGATAACTATTATCTCTGTTTTAAAGATGGATAAACAGAGACTCAGTGATGATATTAGGATATTTATCAGCTATGAAAGAAATCACTTTCTGTTTATATGAATAAATATAGATGATATTAATAACACTTTCTACACTAAGGGTGTGATTGAGAGTTCACTGGAGTCCATAGGGTCACCACTGAATGAATGCAATTGGTTTGGAATTAGCCCCTTAGATAACAAAACATTGTGCTTTCAAGGACCTCAAAATGCCAAAGAATAATTAATTCTTAACTTTTAAAATACTTACCATTATCCCCGTTTTCAGGATGAATAAAGTGAGACACCTCAAAGGTCGAGGATTGCCAAAATTAAAGTTAATCAATGCCTGAATTGAGTGAGGAGTTTTGCTTAATCCCTAATCTACCCACCAGAGCCCAAATGAGTGAGAATTCCTGCTGAATCTCCAGATGTACTACAGCCCCACCACACAGACCCACCATGTGGACATTTCCTGAAAGCCACAATCTGATTAAAGTCAATGGGATTTTGGATTTTATTGTCCAAATGTATCAGTGAGCAGAGAACTCTGACTGACTGTACTATAGTTGGACTCACCATGCCAGTGGACATTCTGCTAAAATTGCTCACATGCTGAGTTACAAGCTTGTATTTATTCCTTGTGTGTTACATGGGCATAGTGTAGCTTGACAAGGACAGAAGAAATGTTTTAAGAACTCCCTAACTAGTCTGAGACCCCTGTGAAACCACAACTCAATTAGTATATAGCTTACACTGCTGTGTTACATTGGCCATCTGAAAAAATTCACTTACATCTATCACAGGCCTGTCTGCCAAGTCTCACACTGATTGAAATATCCCTCAGCGCCAACCAGTTCTCCCAGAGGCCAAGCTGAGCACTGACTTGAGCTCAGTGCCCCAATAGCTATGTGTGAGCTCGGTGATGCCATAATGAAAGCTGTACCACAATCGCCATGACAACAAGGTGCTAACTCCTACCAAGGGAATATATTGGGTCTTATGTATGTGTGCATCCCTGCTTGGTCTGCCCAAGTTTTTGTCATTATCTTGCCCTCTCTAGCCCAGAAAGAGGATAAAATCCCAAATGTTAAGGAGATCTGAGAGTGATGCTTCTTTCGTTCAAGTGACCGAGGCCCTTTTTTTGAATTTATGATCCTGAGAGCTTAGCACAGGGAGCATAAAGTACCTGGCTTCTGTTGTGTCTGTCTGCATTCAGCCTCCGATTTAGTAACCTCTGGGACAATAGTTAATTCTAGCGGAGTTTGGAAGAGGAGCTTGAGAATCAGGAGAGCTGGTTTCCCATTGTAGTTATGCTCCTGGTTGTCTGTGACTTGCCAAAGTTACTGAACAACCCTGCCCCAGGGATAGAATGGGGATAAAAGCACCTAGTCTCTTCTTTTTAGGTAAAGCAGTGTGTTTTTCATTCCTAGGATGCTTTGGGGGAGGGCCAAATAATTATTTTGTGCTATAGGGGTGCATTGAGAGCAGAGTTAAATTGATTTGGATCACTGGTGAGAAGTAGGGAGAGGGGTTTGGCCCAATCTATGAATCTTCTCTTAATTCTATTGATTACTTCAGAATTCCCAGTTCTCTCTCTGAGGTTTGACAGGTTCTTGTCCCAAGATCAGGCCTAGTATGATTAAAATTCCTATTTAGTTGGGAACCCTGATGTGCACAGTTGCAACACTTACATTTTAGGAACCCTTCCGCATTTACAGTAGTTAATACATTTAGCAAAGTCACAAACACTCTAACCCAGCAAGGTAGATAGAGGTGATACAGAATGTACATCTGAACATCCATATACTCACACCATCCTTGAAGAACAACCTGATATGCTAGCCATCACCTTCCTTATCATCACCAGTGGCTATCATCCTAGTATCTCCCAAGGGCTACATTTCTCTTTCCTCCTGCAGGCAGGCTGCTAACAACTTTGATCATATGTTATGCTGATGCCACTATGTCCCATGTATATTCAGTGGGAGTTTCGTGCCCCTTCCTTATTTGAATGTCCTCGCTCTGCTCACGTTGGGTTGCCCTTCTCCTCTAGGTTAGTTTATTAACAATCTCAGCTTTTTGTAAGAGACATCAATTCGTTGCCATGGCACTGTTTTGGTCAGACTTCTGCAGATGTTCTATCCTAAGATATCCAAAAGCTGGTGTTAGCTCATGTTCGTGTGGGTCGCTGGTGTTGTTATGGACCGACTTCTCCCTTCAAACTCTGTTCCCAGTTCCCCCAAACTTAAGGGCAACCGTTCAGCCATTTATCTGAGCCAGACTTGGAAGGCTTCAATCCTTATGCTAACTGCTGCAGCCAGTGTCTTGTAGGCTAGAGGCCTGTAGGTTCCTTGTGTTACTGCCAAATAAAATAAATGCTAAAGCTGGTTCTATGGGCTACAAGAGGGAGAGTGAATTTCCTTTTTGTGATTGGGGTGAGTTTGGGGGAGTTGGAGGAGTTGCTGTTTTTAAGAGTGATTTTTTTTTTTTTGGTGGGAGGGGAAGTTGAATTAGTTTTGTCTGTTTGGGTGATGATTTGGGTGTGGTTGCTAGGAGAGGCAATGGCATTGTCTTTTGTTACTCCAGAGTGTAGGGCTGGGAGCTGAAATGGGTTTAATTGCTAGGACATGTTTGGCTTGCATTAGCCCCAAGAGAAACACACATAATAAAGCCTCTATAATCAAAGCCTCTACAATAAGCACGTTTTTATGTCCTTTGGGGCTAATGCAAACCAAACAGTTTGGGGATCCTTCGTTTGTTTAGGAAGTAGGGCTGTCAAGAAATTAAAAAAATTAGTTGCGATTAATTGCGGTGTTGAACAATAATAGAATACCATTCATTGAAATATTGTTGGATGTTTTCTACATTTTCAAATATATTGATTTCAGTTACAATGTAGAATACAAAGTGTGCAGTGCTCAGTTGATATTTTTCATATTTTTCTAACAAATATTTGCACGGTAAAACCCAAAAGAAATAGTAATTTTCAATACCTCATACAAGTACTCCTACAAGTACTGTAGTACAATCTCTTTATCATGAAAGTTAAACGTGCAAATGGCACCGTTGCAGCTGGCGTCGCAAGATAGTTACATGCCAGATGTGCTAAAGATTCATATGTGCCTTCATGCTTTGATCACCATTCCAGAGGACGTACATCCATACTGATGACGGGTTCTGCTCCATAATGATCCAAAGCAGTGAGGACTGGCGCATGCTCATTTTCACCACCTGAGTCGATACCACCGGGAGAAGTTTGATTTTCTTTTTTGGTGGTTTGGGTTCTGTAGTTTTTGCATCAGAGTGTTGTTCTTGTAAGGCTTCTGAAAGCATGCTCCACGCCTTGTCCCTCTCAGGTTTTGGAAGGCACTTCAGATTCTTCAACCTTGGGCTTGAGGTCTGTAGCTATCTTTAGAAATCTCACATTGGTACCTTCTTTGCATTTTGTCAAATCTGCAGTAAAAGTGTTCTTACAACGAACAACATGCTAGGTCACCATCCGAGACTGCTAGAACATGAAACATAGGGCAGAATGTGGGTAAAACAGAGAAGGAGACATACCATTCTCCCCCAAGGAGTTCAGTCACGAATTTAATTAAGACATCTTTTTAAGGAGCGTCATCAGAATGAAACCATGTCCTCTGGAATGGTGGCTGAAACATGAAGGGGCATACAAATATTTCGGACATCTGGCACGTGACTATCTTGCAACACCGGCTACAACGGTGCCAAGCAAATGCCTGTTCTCCCTTTCAGGTGACATTGTAAATAAGAAGTGGGCAGCATTATCTCCTTTCAATGTAAAAATACTTCTTAGCCTTAGGGATTGGCTGAACAAGAAGTAGGACCGTGTGGACGTGTCGGCTCTAAAGTTTTACATTGTTTTACTTTTGAGTGCAGTTATTTTTTGGAACATGCCTCTACACCTGTAAGGTGCACTTTCATGACAGAGATTGCACTAGAATACTTGTATGAGGTGAATTGAGAAATGCCATTTCTTTTGCTTATCGTTTTACAGGGTACATATTTGTAATAAACATAATAATAGAACGCGTGCTGTAATCAAAATCAATCTATTTGAAAATGTAGAAAACATCCAAAATATTTAATAAATTTCAGTTGGTATTCTATTGTTACGAGTGCGATTAAAACTGCGATTAATCACGATTTAATTTTTGTGAGTTAGGATACAAATTTCCCCTTAACAGCACACTAGGATCACCTAGTCCCAGCGGTTTATCTGGTATCATCTGGGTCCTGACGTGTTCTTCTTTTACCTATAAAAGAAATAATAGAAAAATCTTCTCACTTCTCTCGGGAGTCCAAACATTCGATTAACAACTAGGTACACAGTTATATTTGCAATTCTTTTCAGAATCTTCCTCCTATTACTTTAGTTGAGAGACGTGAAACCATTTTGATGCCCCCTTTTTCTATCTATCTATCTATCTATCTATCTATCTATCTATCTATCTATCTATAGATAGATAGTGGGACTGGCTTTATTTTATCTGTCACTCTTGTGGGTGCAAGATCCATTTTAGTTTTATTCTCTTTTTTAATATTGATCACATTTCTCAGGGCTATTTTATTAGTTTCTTCTTTCTTTTTACCTAGTCGAGCCTAATGAATACATTTTCATTTTTAATTTGATATCTTTCACTTTCAATTGATTGTTAATTTGGGGTAATATTTCTTAACTAAACTAGTATCTCTTAACAATCCCAAATTTTTTTTCTCAAGATGCTTCTGGAGCTGTAATGGTTGTGCTCTTTGTGTTTGTTGGTTGGGTTTTTTTTTTTGGGTTTTTTTTTTTTTAAATAGGGGCACGGTATATTCTTGTTGTCCCGCTTTTATTCTCTGAATGCTTTGGTTAGTATACAAGGTACATACCTGTACCTATACATGACATTTTCTGTTTTAATTCTTATGTCACTAGGTTTTCTAACATGAAAACACACTTCCGTCTTCCAAATAAACAAAGGTTTTATCCCCTCCTAGTGTAAAAAGTAAATTACATTCCTCTTATTCATCAATACACATTGGATTTTTGGTATCCCATTCCTCATTTTAAAACAACACTACGCATCTTCTTTTCCAAAGCTTTCTTTTATTAAATATAGTTTGTTATTTAAACAAATAATGAAAGAACAATTGTAACAATATACACAACTAGTAAAAATTTGTAACTTTCCAGAGAACCTTTATTTACTAAATCAATTGTAACATTGAGGTTTTGTTTAATATCAATACCGATAACACCATAGTTTCCTATGCTCTTTAACAAAAATCATCCTTTTAAATCTTTTGTCCCTATTTGGAATCTCATAAAAGAACTTAAGGGGACTAAACTTCTATATCCATTGATCCCAAATATTGTCTTCCAGGATACTGGGGAATCATTTCTAAACATTCATTGGTTACTATCTGGGACACTTCGATGAGAGCAAGTGGCCTCCCTATTCAGATAGCACCACTGGCTATAAACACCTTCCTCAATGACTACTTGAGTCATTGGCCTTCCCCACTAATCCACCATGAGCTGTGCTACTATTCCTGGACATAGTTTTAAAGAGGGGGTGCTCTTTAAATAAACAGAATCCATAAACTGTACCAATCCTTTCCTGCTCCTGGAACTCCTGGTCCATTCTTCTGAATTCTTTTCTTTTCTGGTAATTCCTCTATCCTAAGTAAAGACAGAGAATTGGGATTACTTACTAGGCTAACTGCAAGACTTCTAATGATAACTAGATAATTTGATTATTCTTTTTAAACAACTATACACTCCACTATTTTTAAATGGAATTTTATTCTCTGCTTTATTAAATCCTTGTAATATTTTCCATTAGTAAGTTTCACATCTTTTGTAGTGCTCCCCAGGTATCCCGATGAAAATATGCCATCGGCATGATCTTGTGTTGACCCTGGAGAGCTTGGGGGCATCTGGCCTCTGTAGGCTACTCCTCTAATGGTGGGGTTCAGCTCCCTTCTGATCTGCTCAGCTTCGAGCAGCTCGGCAGTGGATAGATAACCTGTCAGTTTGGTCCCTTCTCTCATATCACAATAGTCGCTTCCAAACCAAAGTCCTGAATGAATCAAGGGCTCTCCATTTTCCCCTATTAGAACTTTGACCTTCCCTTTATTTTGTTGGCCCCCTCTTTGCTGAGGACCATTGTCAGAAACTGATACCTTCTCAATCTTCCTTTTCGGGGATGGCCGCTCTTTCTTTTGTATTTTGGACTGTACTGAACCCAGTCAGCCACACTGGTTAACCACTGCAGAGAAGAATTGTATAGGTCATCAAGGGCCCCAGCAAATTACGCATACTAACAGGACACTAATTTTACACTTGTTCCATCGAGTCACAGGTATTTTCAGTGTGGGCACGGGTGACCCTAAAAATAGTGTTTCACCCTGTTATGTTGTATTTGTCTCCTGTTTAAGATAATTATTGTGTGGAACATATTCTTATGTGTTTGTGTTATTTCTTGGAAGTCTCCAACTATCTGGCAAGTAAGTGGAGATTACTCTGTAGGAGGAGTTTTCTGCCCAAGCTGCCCTGGTGACCCTGCCAGGAAGAAGCGAGGGAGGTGGAGGCACCACCATGTAATTTCATAGGGAAAAAAAAAAGAGAAAAAAGATACACCCTGCTGAATGGGTGGCGGGATCCAAAAGAACCCAGCCCTGTTCATCGAAACCTGTAAGCGGATTGGCATTAAAGGAGGTAACCAGTTGGAGAGGAGCGCTACACCCTCATTGTACAAATTGGAGGAATCCCTAACCCAAGGATTGGTCCCTTCCTCTTTATTGTGCAAGCCAGGGAAATCACCATCCCAATTTCTCCCTTGTGGCCCCTTTGCTGCCACTCTCGCTCCTTTTCTCACTTGCAACTCACTTTTCAGAGCATAATTTTGGCACTGACAGGCCTCATGGCTAAGCTTATTTTCCTCCTCGACATCTGTAAGCACAGCTCTCACTGCAGCTTGCCCATCTAACACTTTTTGTTTTCACTCCGCCACTTCCTACCTTATCTTGTCCTGGTCTATGTGTGCCTCACTTGCCTCTTTCTGCGTGGCTATAGCCTGGGCTTCATGTGTTAAAGCATTTTTGTTAACCCTGTAGGGCAGCCTTTTTATTTTCCTTTTTGTTTGGGCCTCCTGTACAGATTCCCTTTTTAATTAGGCTTATCCCATTGCTCATATAATTGGCGATATGCATCAGGTCCAATAAAAACACCAGGCTTCCAAGGGCCATTCTGATATTTTAAAACAAAATCCTCTAACCCCATTTTTCCTAACCTAAATTAATTACCATTCAATTTTCCTTTCTTTGCTGACTTTTTTTATGTTATTTTGCACACTTAGCCAGATAATAATACCTGAGTGCTAAATTCCCTGGCTAACTCGGAGACTATGGCGGGAATGCAGATTATAACTCTAGTTCCTATCCTCTCACTTACAGGATTGTGTTTTTTGGTTCTCGTCATGACCACAATTATGTTTTCCACAAAAACACCCAAACTGTTATCTGTCCCGTTAGGGAATCTGCCATGTGTTATACAGATATCGCTTCTCAGGCAGGTCTACCTCTGTTTTCCACAACAAAAGTAAATATTTCTTTTATCCTGGGAACTCTTATCTATTTTTAGACTCAGCATTTCATTGGTTATCTGTTATATCATCCTACTTGTTTACATTCTGTTGGCTAGCTGCCTGTCAGCCCATGTGGGCCATTATCTGTCAATCATTGTTTAAAACTTTCGTAACCTTTAGCCTACATTCATTCAGTTATGACCCTTTTACCTACATTCAGCGGCTGTGACCTTTAGCCTACTTTTGTAATGTATACGCTGTGATGGGGCAAGGCCGGATGGCTACAGTAAAGTACTGAGGAACAAGTACTCAACACAATCCCCTAATATTACAAAGCTTTGTGTCTGGGTAACCTTGGAAACTGGCTTCTGTGATAGGAAACTGTTCAAGAAATTAACCTCATAAGAAACTCTGCATGTTTCATCTGGTTGAATAAAAGCGTAGCAGTTTTTCAAACCCAGAACTCAAAGGTGTTGTCAATCAGTGGATTTGGAAAATATCTGTAGGGCCCTCAGATCAGCTAGGTAGGAAAAGCAGCCAGGACCTTCTAGAAAGATCTTAATTGGCCCCAGGTGCCTTGATTAACCTTGATTAACCTGGAGCAACTGCCATTTGGTTACCATGGTACTAGGGATTTGTTTAGCCTGGAGCTAACATACTTGTTCCTCAGTACTTTCCTTTACTTTACTGTAGCCATTCGGCCTTGCCCCATCACAGCCCCATCACAGCCTTGCCCCATCACAGTTTCCTATCACAGAAGCCAGGCTCCGC
This sequence comes from Mauremys mutica, assembly GCF_020497125.1. Taxonomy (NCBI): domain Eukaryota; kingdom Metazoa; phylum Chordata; order Testudines; family Geoemydidae; genus Mauremys; species Mauremys mutica. The sequence continues at coordinate 37,015,751 of NC_059078.1, read as the reverse complement.
TCTATGTCCTCACTCCACTGCAGGGCAGAGAAAGACTGGTGTAAAAATTCAACCGTGCTTCAAAGAGCAGCACTCTGTTCACAGGAAAGTTGAATAAAGGAAACTGCAAGGCCAACATGCTCTCCAAACGAGCATCACTTTTGCTGCCTTCTTGACACATAAGAACTCATTACATGGTTCCTGAATCAGCCACTTGGAATGTTCACATTAACTCAGGTTTCCTGGCCAAATTCGAATGTGGATATTTACAAGCTACCTTCCTGAATTTCTGGAAAATTTAAATCTAATGCTTTTCTGCTCTTCTTTCCTACTCCTCCTACCTTCCCGTAACATGGGATATTTATTAAGAATCCACAGTGCCACACTTCACACCAAACAGGAAAAACAACTCCTGGGAGGGCGTCAGTAACAATTTTTCCCTCCCTCTTCAACCTACTAAATCATCGTCATGCAGTCTACAAAGACACAGTTCAGTGATGGCTCCTTTATGGACGTGATCATCAGGAATGCCCCACCTGGTGAGTAGGTCCATGCATCTTTCTAAAGCACCTGACCAGACACTTCAAGTCCTGTACAAGAATCCCAGCTGTCTTCTCTGGGCTTACTTGATTTGTCTGCATCTCTCGAATTTTCATTGACACCAAGCCCCATACGAGCCCTGGCCAGAGAACCAAATCACAGTCCAGTGTCCCTCCCTGAGTGCTGGGAAGTGGAGTGAAGGACTTCCCAGCAGGTTGGTGCCCACCGTTAAGCATGGGGAGAGGTGTGCATTCCAAATCACTGCCACAAGAAGAGGGAGACTGAAAAACCTCCTGCCAGGTCCCCCAGATGGATTCATGAATAGATTGCTCACTACAGGGGGGCTATCTGATACCCTGTCAGCAAAATCAACAAAACCTCCAGCCTCAACACATCCCAGTGACCTAAAAAATTGCAATACCCTCCCCAAAAAACTCATCCCCTGCAATCAAAATCCATATTTATTTCCTCCTCTCCCCGCCCCCCGAAGTTATTTGCACTCCTTTTCATGGCTAAGTCCTGGGCTACTTGCTACTCTCCACTGCTTCATCAGCCATCACAGCCTTGTCACCCACCCTCCATCAGCCAGAAGACAGATACTATTGCAGGGAACATCCTGAGCCCAGCCAGCTGCCAGGCTCAAATTCTCCATTCCCCATCAGGACTCAGATGAGACACAGGCAGCCCTTTGCCTCCACCCTCCCCAGGCTGCTGGGAGGATCCACTCTGCACAGGGCTCAGGCAGCTTCCTTCTCTGGCTGCAGCCCCTGCAGTGCATTCTGGGGTAACGTGAGGTGCTGCTGCCATAAATATGGGGCAGCAACTCTTGCTTCTTGGCACATTCCCTGCAGGAAGAAGAGAATGGAGGTTCTGTATGCTTTAAAGAGACAGACCTCTCCTTCAATACACAGAGGAAAATTTTAAAAAATAGACAAAGGCATTGCCTGGCAGGGGCATCCCATGAGATTTCCCAGTAAACATATGGGACAGTCTGCTCCTGGATTAGTGGTGCACTGCAGCTTTTTACTCACAGTTTCACCTTCAGAGAGTTAGCTATCGGTTCATTGCATTAGGGAGTGTTGTAGCCTCCCGACATCCAGTATTTCACCCAGGTTCCATTAGAAGGCAGATTACGAACAATTTTGTCAATTTAAAAACAAAACCCCCACACATTTTCAGTTTTTTCAAGTTGGTAACTAGGATCAATTCTGAAAATTAAGTCTCTAACGTTTGCCTCCTTTGGAAATATTTTGCTAATTGTCTAATGTTTCCTTCTCTCCGTCCGTCTACTCAACACAATCCCCTAATACTACAAAGCTTTGTGTCTGGGTAACCTTGGAATCTAGCTTCTGTGATAGGAAACTGTTCAAGAAATTAACCATATAAGAAACTCTGCATCTTTCATCTGGTTAAATAAAAGCTTAGCGGTTTTTCCTGGCCGGGTCACCAGGGCAGCTTGGGCAGAAAACTCCACCTACAGAGTAATCTCCACTTACTTGCCAGATAGTTGGAGACGTCCAAGAAATAACACAAACACATAAGAATATGTTCCACACAATAATTATCTTAAACAGGAGACAAATACAACATAACAGGGTGAAACACTATTTTTAGGGTCACCCGTGCCCACACTGAAAATACCTGTGACTCGGTGGAACAAGTGTAAAATTAGTGTCCTGTTAGTACGCGTACTTTGCTGGGGCCCTTGATGACCTATACAATTCTTCTCTGCAGTGATTAACCAGTGTGGCTGACTGGGTTCAGTACAGTCCAAAATACAAAAGAAAGAGCGGCCATCCCCGAAAAGGAAGATTGAGAAGGTATCAGTTTCTGACAATGGTCCTCAGCAAAGAAGGGGCCAACAAAATAAAGGGAAGGTCAAAGTTCTAATAGGGGAAAATGGAGAGCCCTTGATTCATTCAGGACTTTGGTTTGGAAGCGACTATTGTGATATGAGAGAAGGGACCAAACTGACAGGTTATCTATCCACTGCCGAGCTGCTCGAAGCTGAGCAGATCAGAAGGGCGCTGAACCCCACCATCAGAGGAGTAGCCTACGGAGGCCAGATGCCCCCAAGCTCTCCAGGGTCAACACAAGATCATGCCGATGGCATATTTTCATCGGGATACCTGGGGAGCACTACAAAAGATGTGAAGCTTACTAATGGAAAATATTACAAGGATTTAATAAAGCAGAGAATAAAATTCCATTTAAAAATAGTGGAGTGTATAGTTGTTTAAAAAGAATAATCAAATTATCTAGTTATCATTAGAAGTCTTGCAGTTAGCCTAGTAAGTAATCCCAATTCTCTGTCTTTACTTAGGATAGAGGAATTACCAGAAAAGAAAAGAATTCAGAAGAATGGACCAGGAGTTCCAGGAGCAGGCAAGGATTGGTACAGTTTACGGATTCTGTTTATTTAAAGAGCACCCCCTCTTTAAAACTATGTCCAGGAATAGTAGCACAGCTCATGGTGGATTAGTGGGGAAGGCCAATGACTCAAGTAGTCATTGAGGAAGGTGTTTATAGCCAGTGGTGCTATCTGAATAGGGAGGCCACTTGCTCTCATCGAAGTGTCCCAGATAGTAACCAATGAATGTTTAGAAATGATTCCCCAGTATCCTGGAAGACAATATTTGGGATCAATGGATATAGAAGTTTAGTCCCCTTAAGTTCTTTTATGAGATTCCAAATAGGGACAAAAGATTTAAAAGGATGATTTTTGTTAAAGAGCATAGGAAACTATGGTGTTATCGGTATTGATATTAAACAAAACCTCAATGTTACAATTGATTTAGTAAATAAAGGTTCTCTGGAAAGTTACAAATTTTTACTAGTTGTGTATATTGTTACAATTGTTCTTTCATTATTTGTTTAAATAACAAACTATATTTAATAAAAGAAAGCTTTGGAAAAGAAGATGCGTAGTGTTGTTTTAAAATGAGGAATGGGATACCAAAAATCCAATGTGTATTGATGAATAAGAGGAATGTAATTTACTTTTTACACTAGGAGGGGATAAAACCTTTGTTTATTTGGAAGACGGAAGTGTGTTTTCATGTTAGAAAACCTAGTGACATAAGAATTAAAACAGAAAATGTCATGTATAGGTACAGGTATGTACCTTGTATACTAACCAAAGCATTCAGAGAATAAAAGCGGGACAACAAGAATATACCGTGCCCCTATTTAAAAAAAAAAAAAAACCAAACAAAAAAAAACCCAACCAACAAACACAAAGAGCACAACCATTACAGCTCCAGAAGCATCTTGAGAAAAAAAATTGGGGATTGTTAAGAGATACTAGTTTAGTTAAGAAATATTACCCCAAATTAACAATCAATTGAAAGTGAAAGATATCAAATTAAAAATGAAAATGTATTCATTAGGCTCGACTAGGTAAAAAGAAAGAAGAAACTAATAAAATAGCCCTGAGAAATGTGATCAATATTAAAAAAGAGAATAAAACTAAAATGGATCTTGCATCCACAAGAGTGACAGATAAAATAAAGCCAGTCCCACTATCTATCTATAGATAGATAGATAGATAGAAAAAGGGGGCATCAAAATGGTTTCACGTCTCTCAACTAAAGTAATAGGAGGAAGATTCTGAAAAGAATTGCAAATATAACTGTGTACCTAGTTGTTAATCGAATGTTTGGACTCCCAAGAGAAGTGAGAAGATTTTTCTATTATTTCTTTTATAGGTAAAAGAAGAACACGTCAGGACCCAGATGATACCAGATAAACCGCTGGGACTAGGTGATCCTAGTGTGCTGTTAAGGGGAAATTCGTATCCTAACTCACAAAAATTAAATCGTGATTAATCGCAGTTTTAATCGCACTCGTAACAATAGAATACCAACTGAAATTTATTAAATATTTTGGATGTTTTCTACATTTTCAAATAGATTGATTTTGATTACAGCACGCGTTCTATTATTATGTTTATTACAAATATGTACCCTGTAAAACGATAAGCAAAAGAAATGGCATTTCTCAATTCACCTCATACAAGTATTCTAGTGCAATCTCTGTCATGAAAGTGCACCTTACAGGTGTAGAGGCATGTTCCAAAAAATAACTGCACTCAAAAGTAAAACAATGTAAAACTTTAGAGCCGACACGTCCACACGGTCCTATTTCTTGTTCAGCCAATCCCTAAGGCTAAGAAGTAGTTTTACATTGAAAGGAGATAATGCTGCCCACTTCTTATTTACAATGTCACCTGAAAGGGAGAACAGGCATTTGCATGGCACCGTTGTAGCCGGTGTTGCAAGATAGTGACGTGCCAGATGTCCGAAATATTTGTATGCCCCTTCATGTTTCAGCCACCATTCCAGAGGACATGGTTTCATTCTGATGACGCTCCTTAAAAAGATGTCTTAATTAAATTCGTGACTGAACTCCTTGGGGGAGAATGGTATGTCTCCTTCTCTGTTTTACCCACATTCTGCCCTATGTTTCATGTTCTAGCAGTCTCGGATGGTGACCTAGCATGTTGTTCGTTGTAAGAACACTTCTACTGCAGATTTGACAAAATGCAAAGAAGGTACCAATGTGAGATTTCTAAAGATAGCTACAGACCTCAAGTCCAAGGTTGAAGAATCTGAAGTGCCTTCCAAAACCTGAGAGGGACAAGGCGTGGAGCATGCTTTCAGAAGTCTTACAAGAGCAACACTCCGATGCAAAAACTACAGAACCCAAACCACCAAAAAAGAAAATCAAACTTCTCCCGGTGGTATCGACTCAGGTGGTGAAAATGAGCATGCGCCAGTCCTCACTGCTTTGGATCATTATGGAGCAGAACCCGTCATCAGTATGGATGTACGTCCTCTGGAATGGTGATCAAAGCATGAAGGCACATATGAATCTTTAGCACATCTGGCATGTAACTATCTTGCGACGCCAGCTGCAACGGTGCCATTTGCACGTTTAACTTTCATGATAAAGAGATTGTACTACAGTACTTGCAGGAGTACTTGTATGAGGTATTGAAAATTACTATTTCTTTTGGGTTTTACCGTGCAAATATTTGTTAGAAAAATATGAAAAATATCAACTGAGCACTGCACACTTTGTATTCTACATTGTAACTGAAATCAATATATTTGAAAATGTAGAAAACATCCAACAATATTTCAATGAATGGTATTCTATTATTGTTCAACACCGCAATTAATCGCAACTAATTTTTTTAATTTCTTGACAGCCCTACTTCCTAAACAAACGAAGGATCCCCAAACTGTTTGGTTTGCATTAGCCCCAAAGGACATAAAAACGTGCTTATTGTAGAGGCTTTGATTATAGAGGCTTTATTATGTGTGTTTCTCTTGGGGCTAATGCAAGCCAAACATGTCCTAGCAATTAAACCCATTTCAGCTCCCAGCCCTACACTCTGGAGTAACAAAAGACAATGCCATTGCCTCTCCTAGCAACCACACCCAAATCATCACCCAAACAGACAAAACTAATTCAACTTCCCCTCCCACCAAAAAAAAAAAAAAACACTCCTAAAAAAAGCAACTCCTCCAACTCCCCCAAACTCACCCCAATCACAAAAAGGAAATTCACTCTCCCTCTTGTAGCCCATAGAACCAGCTTTAGCATTTATTTTATTTGGCAGTAATACAAGGAACCTACAGGCCTCTAGCCTACAAGACACTGGCTGCAGCAGTTAGCATAAGGATTGAAGCCTTCCAAGTCTGGCTCAGATAAATGGCTGAACGGTAGCCCTTAAGTTTGGGGGAACTGGGAACAGAGTTTGAAGGGAGAAGTCGGTCCATAACAACACCAGCGTCCCACACGAACATAGCTAACACCAGCTTTTGGATATCTTAGGATAGAACATCTGCAGAAGTCTGACCAAAACAGTGCCATGGCAACGAATTGATGTCTCTTACAAAAAACTGAGATCGTTAATAAACTAACCTAGAGGAGAAGGGCAACCCAACGTGAGCAGAGAGAGGACATTCAAATAAGGAAGGGGCACGAAACTCCCACTGAATATACATGGGACATAGTGGCATCAGCATAGCATATGATCAAAGTTGTTAGCCAGCCTGCCTGCAGGAGGAAAGAGAAATGTAGCCCTTGGGAGATACTAGGATGATAGCCACTGGTGATGATAAGGAAGGTGATGGCTAGCATATCAGGTTGTTCTCCAAGGATGGTGTGAGTATATGGATGTTCAGATGTACATTCTGTATCACCTCTATCTACCTTGCTGGGTTAGAGTGTTTGTGACTTTGCTAAATGTATTAACTACTGTAAATGCGGAAGGGTTCCTAAAATGTAAGTGTTGCAACTGTGCACATCAGGGTTCCCAACTAAATAGGAATTTTAATCATACTAGGCCTGATCTTGGGACAAGAACCTGTCAAACCTCAGAGAGAGAACTGGGAATTCTGAAGTAATCAATAGAATTAAGAGAAGATTCATAGATTGGGCCAAACCCCTCTCCCTACTTCTCACCAGTGATCCAAATCAATTTAACTCTGCTCTCAATGCACCCCTATAGCACAAAATAATTATTTGGCCCTCCCCCAAAGCATCCTAGGAATGAAAAACACACTGCTTTACCTAAAAAGAAGAGACTAGGTGCTTTTATCCCCATTCTATCCCTGGGGCAGGGTTGTTCCGTAACTTTGGCAAGTCACAGACAACCAGGAGCATAACCACAATGGGAAACCAGCTCTCCTGATTCTCAAGCTCCTCTTCCAAACTCCGCTAGAATTAACTATTGTCCCAGAGGTTACTAAATCGGAGGCTGAATGCAGACAGACACAACAGAAGCCAGGTACTTTATGCTCCCTGTGCTAAGCTCTCAGGATCATAAATTCAAAAAAAGGGCCTCGGTCACTTGAACGAAAGAAGCATCACTCTCAGATCTCCTTAACATTTGGGCTTTTATCCTCTTTCTGGGCTAGAGAGGACAAGATAATGACAAAAACTTGGGCAGACCAAGCAGGGATGCACACATACGTAAGACCCAATATATTCCCTTGGTAGGAGTTAGCACCTAGTTGTCATGGCGATTGTGGTACAGCTTTCATTATGGCATCACCGGGCTCACACATAGCTATTGGGGCACTGAGCTCAAGTCAGTGCTCAGCTTGGCCTCTGGGAGAACTGGTTGGCGCTGAGGGATATTTCAATCAGTGTGAGACTTGGCAGACAGGCCTGTGATAGAAGTAAGTCAATTTTTTCAGATGGCCAATGTAACACAGCAGTGTAAGCTATATACTAATTGAGTTGTGGTTTCACAGGGGCCTCAGACTAGTTAGGGAGTTCTTAAAACATTTCTTCTGTCCTTGTCAAGCTACACTATGCCCATGTAACACACAAGGAATAAATACAAGCTTGTAACTCAGCATGTGAGCAATTTTAGCAGAATGTCCACTGGCATGGTGAGTCCAACTATAGTACAGTCAGTCAGAGTTCTCTGCTCACTGATACATTTGGACAATAAAATCCAAAATCCCATTGACTTTAATCAGATTGTGGCTTTCAGGAAATGTCCACATGGTGGGTCTGTGTGGTGGGGCTATACTACATCTGGAGATTCAGCAGGAATTCTCACTCATTTGGGCTCTGGTGGGTAGATTAGGGATTAAGCAAAACTCCTCACTCAATTCAGGCATTGATTAACTTTAATTTTGGCAATCCTCGACCTTTGAGGTGTCTCACTTTATTCATCCTGAAAACGGGGATAATGGTAAGTATTTAAAAAGTTATGAATTAATTATTCTTTGGCATTTTGAGGTCCTTGAAAGCACAATGTTTTGTTATCTAAGGGGCTAATTCCAAACCAATTGCATTCATTCAGTGGTGACCCTATGGACTCCAGTGAACTCTCAATCACACCCTTAGTGTAGAAAATGTTATTAATATCATCTATATTTATTCATATAAACAGAAAGTGATTTCTTTCATAGCTGATAAATATCCTAATATCATCACTGAGTCTCTGTTTATCCATCTTTAAAACAGAGATAATAGTTATCTACTCCACAGTGTACATTCTGGCTTAATAATTGTTGCCACTTTTAAGAATCTTGGAAGCAAGTTGGTTGCTAGCTGAGTGCAAGCACTTTGACTAGTATCAAAAAAGTCATTCTTGAAAAGTTCGGTCTTTAAGGACATTTATCAATATTTCCTTAAAGACACCAACACTTTTGTAAGTTCCTATTGGGCTTTGACTGGACTAGTCTCTAGAGAGGGCCCTATGATCACAAAGGCTTGTGTAGGCAGGGCAAGGCTGTATGTCCATTGCCCTTTTATGGAGATCAGACCTGGTTGGCATGGCACACCCCTCATTATGAAGTCCCCTGGCCCAAGACCAGCCATCAGTGCATTCAGCTCAGGTCAGTGCTCAGCTTTGTATCAGGAAGAGCTGATTAGTGGGTTGCTGAATTGTAGCTATTTTAGAAGTTCTGCCCGCTTCCTGGGTCAGGGATTTCAAATATACTCATGAGATACCTAAAGCAGCTCCTAGATGATCTGAGGGCAGCACCCTGTGTGTTATCCAGTTCTGTGGTGCATGATGGGTACATCTGGGAAAGGACTGGTCAAAGCGCACATGCTGGAATGCAGCCCCTAGGGCTGCATATTATGACGTTTCTTTACATAAGGGCTCTGGGAGAGTTAACGGCCACAGCGAGGCAGAGGAGTTATTTCACTCTTGGTTGAAAATGCTGGTTTGTCATTTATTTTGTGGGACATTAACTGAATTGAAAAAGCAGCTGGTGTGTGGGGTAAAGAAGCTACATGCCTTTCCAAGGGCTACCAGCCTAATTTTGGACTTCGCCTGAAGGAACTAGCAGAGCAGTCCATTGTCACACTTGCTCACTGGGGGCTTCTGAAGAGAAGGATTTCCATATTTCTGTTGTATGAGAGATATGGAAACAGTTTGACTACCAGGCCCAGCTGCACAAATCACATCATTGCTGGATAAATTCCTGTCCTGTGTCATTTATGAGGTGATAATCACCTGGGGGAAAGTCCTTCGAATGTCGATTCTAATCCCTTCCCTGGCTAGTGATCAAAGGTTTGTATGTATTACCAATCACCAGAGCATCTATGGATTTTGCTCCTGCAGAGTACAGTGATAATAAAACAAGATGACAGTCATGATCAGAAACATACCCTTTCCTGAGTAGCTTCCTTGCTGATCAGGTTTGGGTGGAATTTGGCTGATCATCGACTCTACCCCTCCTACTCCCACCCACATCATTTAAGATTCTCCACTATATGAATCTCCCATCAATTCAACTAACTCCGTTCTTCTTTATCTATTCTCCATGGACCATCAGAAGTAAACACAGCCCTTTCTGATGGTTTGAAGAAATAAACTCAGTACAAAGCAAAGCAGTATCGAGAAAGTACATGAAAGGGAACTCTCTTACAAGATCATCTACAGTGTGGAAAATAGAGAATACACTAATTTAAGTCATTTCTCAAGATCTCCAGTGATGGAACCTCAATTCCTATTCTAGGCAATTTACTCCTTTTGTCAGAGATTGCCGTTTAACTCCCTAAAAAATTTGATTAATGTCTAGTGTGAATGTCTCTTTTTATCCAGTTACAATCAGAGTACCATCAGAAAAGGATGGATTACGTCAAATCAACGCTGGATTCTTGGTAAGAAAAGAGTTTTGCATTACACACATTATATCGTGTGGGCGATCGGGAAAGATGAGTGTTAAAGTCGCATAGTTAAGCCAACAGTCTCCGAATGGCACAGAGGCTGACAGCTTCCCAGATAACCCTGCAGGCAGCTCTTAGTATAGAACGAATCATGTCTCCTTCTTAATCTCTTGACTGTTGTGTTGCTGAATGTCTGGGTTCCTCTCAGAGATCCCGTTCCTCAATATCCTTTTTCTAGGTACCTGAAAGGTGCATTAAGCCACTATTTTCAATGGGGTTTCCCGTTCAATATTAGAGTCAGCAATGATTTAGCTCCTCTACTCTTCACTGTTTTCCTTCTAGCACTGTCCCTAAATTGCTGTGCTTATTGATACTTTATTATTATCGGGAACTCACTACTAATATTTTGTTGTTTCCATTTTATTTAGGATGAAGGCGCCATCGAGGGCCAGACCCCAATTCTACAGTAAATTTGCTGCATCCCTCTGGCCCCTCACTGCCTTCTTTATGCCCAGTGAAGGCTCCTTATGTGCCACAAAGGCATATCAAGCCTCATTCAGCAGGTAATTCTGGGATCAGCTTCCTCCTCACCTGAGTATCCAGCACTTTGGGGAGCCGAACTCCCACCATTCGGAAAGGGTGGATGCAGCAGTCATTGAAAAACACTTCCCCAGGCAGAGATCTCTATCCTGCCTAGACCCCAGTCAAGTCTGGGTTTAAAATACTCTGGGAGGGCTCAGGCCCTCAGCATTGGACCCGCTTTTCAAGTGATGAGGCTCCTCTTCAAAGAGGAGAAAGAAGGGGGTCAGGGACAGAAAATGAAGTACTCGCATCTCTAGGTTGATGACAGTTTCACTGTCTGTGTTTCACTGTAGACTGTAGGGCAGGCTCAAGGTGAGGAAGACAACTACTATGTTGTCAGGGTCTTTATCAAGCCATTTCTACTGTCCAGCCTGGGGAAGGAGCAACAGACAGTTCCTTTAAAGAGCCCAATAATCACTCTTAAGGAGAATATTCCTTAAGATTCAATGCCTCTGAGTAACGTCCTACCTCCTCCCTGATGAGATGGAGTTTTCTCCCTTTGTGACCAAGAGCAACAACAATAGCTCACAGATGTTAAGGTCAGAAGGGATCATCGTGATCTGACCTCATGCACATTGCAGGCCACAGAACCGCAGCAACCCACTCCTGTAATAGACCCCTAATCTCTGACTGAGTTACTAAGGTGTGATGAGTTACAAAGCACCTGCTGTGATGGCTGAAGGTTATGGAGGGGTAGGCAGCCATTGGAGAGGAACACCAGTGAGTCTCTCGCCCAAATACGTGATATGAGACTTTTGAGATACTTAGGAGATGGGTTTCCAAAATAGGCTTTGATATTTCTGCTAGTTAATAAAATACAGCTTTCATTTGAAAATGGAAGGAAATTGGATTAACAGGGATCTTACTGGGAGGTGGGATCATGTGGTGGTGTTAACACATGGATCATATCATATGGGGAAGCAGGAGATACAGAAGGGAATTGCTCTCCTGATGCTAATATTTCCTTTCCGTTCATTTTATTTTAGGATGAGTGCTCCCTCCTGGGCCTCTTTAAGAAATGACCTTCCTTTTCCTGCCCCCGGTCTGTCAGAGGCACAGATTTACAGCCAGTACAGAGCTTTGCTGGAAGAGAGTGGATCCTCTGCCAGAGAGTGAGCATTAGGATTCTTTGTCTGTGTGCACATGGAGAGGGAGGGCAAGTGGGTAGAAGTACATATACATACAAGGTTTTGAGTGCAGATATGGAATACGGTTGCCACCCTTCTAAAAAATGCACTCACAAGACAAATTCTCTGCAGTTGTTTTAAGAAAGATGGGGTTTTGTCTGACCACCAACAGGCCCCAACCATTCTTCCTCCTCTTAACATCTTCTTGCAATGCAAACAGTCCTTTTCCTCCCTCCCAACCTCATCCTGCTACTATCTGTGTAGTGATAGTCCTATTCTCTCCTATCCCTTTCCTTCGCTGAGTGGGAAATGTCTTTTTTTTATTATATCATTTGTGCAATGCTTCGATGGCTCAGTCATTGCTATGGCAAACAAGTTAACTGCCAAGGTCTGCAGTTTGATCTGCCCTGTTCCTTACTATCCTGAATAACTAAGAACTGAAAAGGAGAGTTAGGTGGAGGAGTTTGAACAAAAATGGTAGCATCCAAGAAACAACTATGGAATCTTTCCATTAATATCCGCTGGGGAAGATTACAGGATTGTCTGTGAGCTTGTAGCTACAGGCCAGGGAGGGTGGAGGGGAGCTGTGAACACCCTGAAGTTGCACAGAGTCACAGGGTGCCCCTAAAGGGACAATGTGGCAAGTGAGCTCTAGATGACGAGGAGCAGAAATAAAAACATGTCAACTCTTAAATGTGGTGTGGACTTTCCATGACTCACACCCTCTCATGCCTCACTTTAGCCCATTGAATGGTGAGCTTCGGAAAGAAGAATGGAGAGGGCTGGGAACTGGCCAGCAGCACCATGTGAGAATGCAATAATTGCCGTTAATTTTACAGACACCCCAGCTTGGTCCACTCTTAATGTCAAGTCCCTCTGAAGGACAAGCTATTGAGCTCAAACCATGTCCCCCGATCTCCTCAATTCGGTAGCAGCTGTCTTCCCCATCTAATGAATGCCATCTCTCTTTTTTCAGCAACTCTGCGCAGCCAAAGAGCAGCCATATTACTTCCTCTCCTTTCAGAGGGTCAGGAGGTAAGTGATTTCTACAGTTCTCTAGGGGAGGATTGAACTGGATGACTGAATGTGCTGTTTGCTGCACCTTCTTGCATTTTTCAGAGGATGTCTTTTTTTTTTTTTTTTAGCAGCAGCAGCAGCATTCAGTTTGCTGAACGATTATGAAACATTTAGTGCTTCTTAAAATCTCCTTGTGCCTCTTTGGAGGCCACATCCTGCATTTCCAGCCACAATAAACTAGAACTATATTTCAGAGAAGACAAAGAGGATGAAATGTTGACTGTGGGACCCACTGCCATTATACTATAGGGGGAGGTGGAAGAGAACTTGCAAACATCCAACCCCACAGCTTGACATGCCCTCCACAGCAGTTCTCTATTCCCATGCTAGGCAGCTACCACCAGTGGCCATTTGGAGACAGACAAGGGAGATCTGTCTGCTTGCAGGAGATGCAACATAATTAGTATCAAACCAGCCTCACTTTTCTCAGCATTGTTTCCTTCCTTACACTGCCAGGATTGGTTTTTGCTCTAAAGAGAAGTGATGCTTTACAACCAAATCACTAAGGGTGTTTGGTACACATGAGATGTAAATAGTATAAGAAAGAGCAAACCATCTTTTGCTGAGTTATTATGGGCAGGGATAACTGAGAAATATGTACAGTCATTAATGAAGACGAGAATGAGGAATTCAGCACTTCAGTCACTAAGGTGATTTCTTTTTCTAACACCACTTTAGAATCAAGGGAGCTGCGTGAGCGCCTGTAGGTCTTCTAGGCGGAGAATTATACCAAGTGAATGTGTCAACATTTGAGAAGGAACCCCTCTCCCAAAACACTTGATGTTATACTAATATACTTCTAGGTTGTGTGACATTAACTCTGCTTTCCCTTCTCTTTCAGGCTCCTCATGGAAATCCATGGGTCCAGCCGGCCTTTAAAGTAAGTAGCAATGACTGGTGCCCAAGGGGAGGGAGAGAGGATGTAAAAGATCAAGCAGGATCCTATTTCTTCCTGGGGACCCACAGCCAAGGGACATTCCAACTCTCTCTCAGATCATCTCTTTTCCCAGTTTCCAGCAGATCATCTTCATGGAATGCTCTCCCCAGTTCACTGAAACACAGGAGAGAGGCTTCCATCGGGGTTTTTATTCCTATCCTTTTCTAAATATTGTCTCAGAGGAGGCTGTTGTACCATAGCTGGTTATAGTTCTATGGGTATCTATACACCACACAATGCTAATACCATGGGGAATGGGCTTTGTACAAAGAAATCCATTTAAAATAGAAGGAAAAAGCCATTTGTCCCTGATGTCTCATCATAGCAAAGACTCTGAAACTTCCTTCTTTTTAAAGCTATTACTAAGTTCCTGTTTGTTGCTTTTTGTCTTCCCTGCAGTCACCAGATGAGAGACTAAACAGCACCAGGGATGGTCCCCGTGGCCATGCCGTTTCAAATTCCACCACATGATGTCTGGCAGGTAAACTATACTGCAGTTCTGAGCCTTCCCTGCAAACTCTATACTATACCAGCACAAAGAAACAGCTGCTATCGGGGATCAAAATCCATCTACATTCTCTCCGTTCAAAACCAGTGCTACTGGACTGCATCAGTCGTGTTAGTCTGTATCCGCAAAAAGAACAGGAGTGCTTGTGGCACCTTAGAGACTAACACATTTACTTGAGCATAACCTTTTGTGGGTTAGAGCCCACTTCATCGGATTCATGAGGTGGAAACTACAGTAGGAAGATAGATATAGATATATATTCAAAGAGAAGAAAAAACTTTTTGTAGTGGTAATCAAAATGGTCTATTTGCAGCAGTTGACAAGAAGTTGTGAAGACCAGTGTTTGTGTGTGTGGGGGGGCGGGGGGAGAGAATAAACATGGGGAAATTGTTTTACCTTGTGTAATGACCCATCCACTCCCAGTCTTTATTTAAGCCTTATTTAATGATTTGTGTCCATTTCTTCTTTTCCGTAGAGACTGTCCGGTTTGGCCAATGTACATGGCAGAGGGACACTGCTGGCACATGATGGCATATATCATATTGGTAGATGTGCAGGTGAACGAGCCTCTGATAGTGTGGCTGATGTGATTAGGTCCTATGATGTTTCCCCTGAGAAGATATGTGGACAGAGAGTTGGCAAGGGGCTTTGTTGCAAGGATAGGTTCCTGGCTTAGTGTTTTTGTCGTGTGGTCTGCGGTTGCTGGTGAGAATTTGCTTCAGGTTCGGGAGCTGACTGTAAGCAAGGACTGGCCTGTCTCCCAAGATCTGTGAGAGTGATGGATCATCCTTCAGGATAGCTTGTAGATCCTTGATGATGTGCTGGAGAGGTTTTTGTTGAGGGATAAGGGGGCGGCTACTGGCGTTCTGTTACTTCCTTTGTTGGGTCTGTCCTGTAGTAGGTGACTTCTGGGTACTCTTCTGGCTCTGTTTATCTGTTTCTTCACTTCAGCAGGTGGGTAGTGTAGTTATAAGAACACTTGATAGAGATCTTGTAGGTTTTTGTCTCTGTCTGATGGGTTAGAGCATATGCGATTGTATCGTAGAGCTTGGCTGTAGACAATGGATCGTGTGGTGTGGTCTGGATAAAAGCTGGAGGCATGTAGGTAAGTAGAGCGGTCCGTAGGTTTCCAGTATAGGGCGGTGTTTATGTGACCATCGCTTATTAACCGTGTAGCGTCCAGGAAGTGGATCTCTTGTGTGGACTGGTCCAGGCTGAGGTTGATGGTGGGGTGGAAATTGTTGAAATCCTGGTGGAATTCCTCAAGGGCTTCTTTTCCATGGGTCCAGATGCTGAAGATGTCATCAACGTAGCGCAAGTAGAGCAGGGGCGTTAGGGGACGAGAGCTGAGGAAGCGTTGTTCTAAGTCAGCCATAAAAATGTTGGCATACTGTGGGGCCATGCGGGTCCCCATAGCAGTGCCACTGATTGGAAGGTATATGTTGTCCCCAAATGTGAACTAGTTATGGGTGAGGACAAAGTCACAAAGTTCGGCCACCAGGTTTGCTGTGACTTAGAACAAGCGCAAGGAAAGCAGGGGCGTTAGGAGACGAGAGCTGAGGAAGCGTTGTTCTAAGTCACGGCAAACATGGGGGCCGAACTTTGTGGCTTTTTCCTCACCCATAACTATTTCACATTTTGGGACAACATATCCCTTCCAATCAGCGGCACTGCTCTGGGGATCTACAACCTCTCCTGAAGGACGATCCATCACTCTCACAGATCTTGGGAGACAGGACAGTCCTTGCTTACAGACAGCCCCTCAACCTGAAGCAAATTCTCACCAGCAACCACAGACCACACAACAAAAACACTAACCCAGGAACCTATCCCTGCAACAAAGCCCTTTGCCATCTCTGTCCACATATCTATTCAGGGGACACCATCATTGGACCTAATCACATCAGCCACACTGTCAGAGGCTCATTCACCTGCACATCTACCAATGTGATAAATGTCATCATGGGCCAGCAATGTCCCTCTGCCATGTACATTGGCCAACCCGGACAGCCTCTACGGAAAAGAAGAAATGGACACAAATCAGACGTCAAGCATTATAACATTCAGAAACCAGTCGGAGAACACTTCAGTCTCCCTGGTCACTCGATTACAGCCCTAAAAGTCGCAAAATTACAACAATAAAACTTCAAAACAGACTCCAGCCAGAGACTGCTGAATTGGAATTAATTTGCCAAATGGACACCATTACATTAGGGTTAAATAAAAACTGGGAGTGTATGAGTCATTACATAAAGTTTTGATTACCACTACAAAAAGTTCTTCTCTCTCCTGCAGGTAATAGCTCATCTTAAGTGATCACTCTCATTACAGTGTGTATGGTAACACCCATTGTTTCAGGTTCTCTGTCTTTATATATCTATATCTATCTTCCTACTGTATTTCCACTACATGCATGCGATCAAGTGGACTGTAGTCCACGAAAGCTTATGTTCAAATAAATTTGTTAGTCTCTAAGGTACCACCAGTACTCCTGTTCTTTTTGCAAATATAGACTAATATGGCTGCTACTCTGAAACCTGTCATTATGCAAGGCACTGAATTTAGCCGTATGGAGTGGAAATCCATCAACTTCATAAAAACTCGCACAGATACAGACAGACATCATCTTTCTTTCCAAATGCAAACGGATGGACATCATATCAAAAGGACTGAAGGTAAAAAATCCATTACAATCGACATATCACACAGACTATGCTGACAGATTGTGCCACACACTCTCAAAGAAACTGCGGAACCACCTGACCAACATCCTATACAGCAAACAGGGAAAGATTAAGAATGAACTCTCCAAACTGGATACTCTCATCAAAAACCAACCTTCCACACAAACTTCCTCGTGGCTGGACTTTACAAAAACTAGAGAAGCCATTTACAACACACACTTTGCTTCTCTACAGAGGAAAAGGATACTCAACAAGCTAAACTAACTACATACCACAAGGGGCCACAACAGTGGATCCTTAACCCACCCAGCAATATTGTTAATCTTTCCAGCTATTCTCTTAGCCCAGCAGAAGAGTCTGTCCTATCTCGGGGCCTCTCCTTCTGACCCTCCACGCATTGTTTCATGTTCTCTGTGGATAGATAGATAGATAGATAGATATCTTCCTCCTGTATTATCCCCTGCATGCATCCCATGAAGTAGCATGTAAAAGCTTATGCTCAAATAAATTTGTTACTCTAAGGTGCCGCAAGTTCTCCTGTTCTTTTTGAGGATAACTGCAGTGAATCAATCTCTGCACTAGGAATGCTGTAAGGTGCTTCTCTCTGCTAGGACAGAAAACTCGGCTTTGCTAAAACTGTTCTCAGTAACCACACTGCAGTGAGTAGCCTGTCCTCACGGAGCCAACAGTTCACTTCCTTGAGCACCCCCAACTTAGGTCATAACCACACTGCACATACTCCTCTCCTCCTTACCCAGCCACCTGTACAGTTTGCCCTCTGTCTATTCCAAGTTCTGGAATGGAAGTAAGTTATCTTGTCAACAAACACCCCCCACCACCGCATATCTTAACAGGGTGGCATTGTCTGATGCTCAAACTCATGCTGCAGCATTTTCAATGCAGGGTGTCCTATCTGATCGAGATATCCGCTGTCAGGCTCAGGGTATAAGTACTTCTTGTCAGAAGCCTTCCAATGCTCCCTGAAACAGCAGGTGGCTATGAGGAGGGTTTTCCTCACTCTGTCCTCCTGTTTTAAAATGTGAAGGAAACATTCAAGAACAGCAGTGCTGTTACAAGACTCGCTCTTCCAGAGACACCTCCTCATGACAGGGCCCAGCACTGCAGCAACTTCAGCCCATCTCCTCCTTCACACTCTGGTTGTCTAGGATGGGGACTCGGCCCTCCAGCCAGGTCACATTCAATTCCATCCCCTTTCTGAGGTAACCAAAGTCAAAACCAAATGAGATATCCCACAAATCAAAAGCAATAAGCAAGATCTTCTACCCCACCTGGGCCCGTCATTAGTTCCACTAGCCACATTAACAGAACATAAGCTCTACCATTCTTGAGCTCAAGTCTCTACAAACGTTTCACCGCCAGCTACCCCTCCCATGTTCCACAGTTTTTCCCGCTCTTTTCATAGACTGCTGAGTCATCAGAGGCCCAGCTCCCCCTGAGTCACTGACCCTCAGGACCTCTTCCCTGGAGTCCTTCCCGTTTTGTCTGCCTTTTCTTGGGCTAGCACCTGCTCCCCCATCTGTCTGGCTGTGGTCTGGCCTTTTACAGGAACTCCTCACTTAAAGTCATCCTGGTTAACGTTGTTTCAATGTTAAGTTGCTGATCAATTAGGGAGCATGCTCGTTTAAAGTTGGGATATGCTCTCTTCTAATGGCGTTCGGTAGCCGCCTGTTTTGTCCCCTGCTTGCAGAAAGAGCAGCCCGTTGCAGCTAGCTGGTGGGGGCTTGGAACCAGAATGGACCAACAACCCGCCTATCAGCTCCCCGCTCCCTTAATTTCCCTGTGCTGAAGCTGCCCAGGGGGCTATCAATTACAGGCTATCAATTGCAAGCAGTTCAGTTGTCCCTCCCGCCACTGACACGTGCTGCTCCTGCCCTCTGCCTTGGAGCTGCTCCCAGAGACTTCTGCTTGCTGTATGGGGCGAGGGGGGTAAAGAGAGGCAAATGTCAGGGTGTCTCCCCCTCCTCCCTGCTCCTGCACCCCACTTACCCCACCTTCCATAGAGCAGGGGGGACACATGGCTCTCTCTGCCCTCCCTCCTTTCCCGCTGCCTTGTAGAGTGTTGTGAGAGTTAACCCTTGAGGGCTCAGCCAATTGCTAATTCATCATTTAGCAGGAAGGGAAATATCCAACCCTCTGACTCCTCCACCTCAACCAAGCTTCACAATCATCATCACTGTGTACCAGTAGTAAATTGTTTGTTTAAAATTTATACTGCGGGTGAGCGTCTGTGTGTGTGTGTGTATATAATGTCTTTTGTCTGGTGAAAAAAACATTTCCCTGGAATTTAACCCCTTCCGTTACATCAATTCTTATGGGGAAATTGCATTTGCTTAAGATCGTTTCGCATAAAGTCCTGTTTTCCAGGTTTGGCAACAGTAAAAAAGTTTAATGATTCAGATGCCATGATGAATAAAACTGTATCTAAAATACAGAGGCAAGGGTGGCCACCCTCAAGCAAAAAACTTGAGAAGGTATCCATAGAAACCTTCTCTGACAGTGGTACTCAGGCAAAAGGTGACCAGCAAGGGAGATAAAGGAAAATGAAGGCATCAGTGTTGTCCCCTATCAAACTAGACAGCAAAAAGCCTTGGCCCTATTGTGGAGTTTAGCTTGGAAGAGACCATTGCACTATTAGGTTGCCGAATTCCTCCAAGAGCTAGCTGACTGAGAGGAAGCTGAATTTACAGCTTCTTTACCCTTTAAGGAAGAGGTCCCCAAACTGGGGGCCATGCCTTCATAGGGGGCACGGTGGAATGTTTGGGGGAACACAATGGGGCCCAGGCCAGCCCTGGGAGGGAACGTGACTCAGCTCCAGCCCGACCCCAGCCACGACCCCAGCTCCTGGCCCCACACCCGGCCTCTCCCCCAGCAATTGCCCCTAACGCAGCCTGGGTGTGGCTCCGCACTCAACCCCAATCCTGGCCCCAGACCCTTCCCCAGCTGCAGCCACAGTTTCAGCCTCCTTACCTTTGTCCGCCTCCCTCTTCCCCTGACCCCCCACCTCCCCAGGAGTCGTGGCCTTGCTCCCAGCCCCAGGGGGGTCGTGGCCAGGGGTAAAGGGGGGCACGTAAGGAGATAGCATAAGATAACACACTTAATCTCTGCAGGAGAACTCAAGCCTTAAAACAAATTATTATTTTTTATTATAAATGGAACCCTTCTGCCCCTCTGAGTTGGTAGCAACAAGGCCGGGTTCAGTATCCAGGGGTTCCATTTCAATAATGCAGTGAAAATGGGCTTGAGCCCCCACCCAGTGATCTGGGACAATTATATACCACCCCCACCCGGGTGCCTCTAGGAGGCAATACTTCCCCTCTCGCAAGCACAGAGTCTGAGCGTAGCAAAATCCTTTTAATAAGGAGGGAAACTATGTGGCATCATGTTGGGGAAACACTACAACAGGATTCATAACACAAACCATGAGCAAAAGACCCACCTCCAAGTAAGTTTTGGCAGTGTCCTTTTCCCCTCAGGGTCTTAAGTCCAATCACCCCAATGTCCAACAAGCCAAAAGTCTTTGTCCCTGGTCAGTGCCGCCCCAGAGTTCAAAAGTTCATCTGCAGAGTTTTACCCCCCCCAGCCTGGGTGAAAAGGAAGGGTGGGGCACACGAGGTGTTAAGAGGCACCTTACGTGGTCCGAGGCTGACTGCCCCGCCTCTCCATGGAGTTCTGCTGCAGCCTTCACCACGAACGGCTCCGCTCCACTAGCCGATCCGCTTCTCCAGCCGTCCCGTGAGACACTCGAGTCATCCCAGCAAACTGCTCCGCTCTGCTCACTGTTCCGTGGGCTGCTCCAACCCTCCTGCAAACTGCTCCGCTCTGCCAGCCACTTAGCAATATATCTTCAGGCTCCCCCACTAGTTAACACAGCACTCAGTGATCTCAGCTCAGTAATTTTAGCTCTTTTAGCAATTTCAGAATGTAGTAGGGGAGCCCCAGTGCTGGTGCACCATTGTCCCAAAGTGAATTCAGCTGATTTATACTTCATTTAAATGCTTAAAAATTTAGAGAATAAAATAGGATTTTAAAATCAATAGTATCCTGGCAAATTTGAAAATTGCTCCAAATAGACCAGGCTTTGTACATTTCTATCCTAATAATAAATCATAATTAACAATAATAATTAACGCAGTCGATAGAGCTGTGTCCCTGCATTGTAGTCAGAACATTTTAGTAGCAATTTTTATTTGGGTGGCACGTGCACACCCATCTCGGGCTGTGAGCAGCAGTTACAGAATTTTGTGGTTTAACCACGTCAGTATCTCTCTTCTGCCGCCGAGACAAGACATGCACTAGTGTCTTCACTCAGTGCTAAATAAAGGTAATGAAATAAAAAGAAAAATACTTAATCAACGCCATCTGTCATGTTCCCCTCTTCCCCATGTAGTAAGAGGAGGCCCTGAGATATAAAACCTTGGTATCAGAGGCCTGGTATGAGGCCTGAGGCCTAAACTAATGGTCAAGACTTTGCTAACATAAAGCAAAGTTAAGCTGTGAGCCAGAGGCAGGCCCTGCTCACAGAAGCTGGCAAGGAAAGGGCTGATGCTGCAAGAAGATACGTACCTAAAAGGTACTGAACACTAGATATCAGAACATTCACATACTTGCACATTCCACACAGATAACAAAGAACAGGCTGGCCCATCCCAATGACGGGGGCAAAAGGGTAATATGATGGATACAGTTGTTTTGATCGAACCAACATGTACAAGGTGAAAGGCAGCACCTTAATACGTAGAGGGGTTGTACCTTGCCACGTGGAGGGGTTGTACCTCATACGTCAGGTGTGATGTGTAACTTGTTTGTATCTGTGTATAAGAATGCATCCCTGGGGCGGTGTCTTTGTCCGGCCGAGGGGGCAGTGGAAAGTCCCGCCACTGACTGAGCCGGGTCCATTGCCAAGAGGCACTTTCTCATAGTATGCCCTGAGTTAGGCTAAGAAACCTACAGGGAACTGCAGTTGTGTCCGAGGTCACAATAAACCTAGTCGACGTGACTTTACATCTCTGTGGTTATTGGGGGTTCTCGTCGGGTCTGCTGTGTCAGCTAGCTGCGCAGAGCTGGGGCAGCACACAGAGGGAACACACGCACACAGCTGAGTGATATCAACATTGGAGAAAGCAGAGCACCACACTGGTAGCACTCTGACACCACTTCTGACAACACTGGTGACCCCGACCGCTGATCTGGTGAGTATGTGAACCTGCCGTGGTAAGAATCGCAATCCAACACGGCAGCAAACCTCGAGCTAGGGAACCCCCTGATCCCCTCCCTTTTTTTCCCCACGGAGTTTGCTAACTCCTGGACCCGCTGGATTGCCAGTAAAGGGGGTCCATATGAATTTAAAAAAGAGAGTGGGGAAACATGGACTGGCATATGTAGAGCAATGGTAGAAACCGAGGCTCTGAGAAATAGTAATAAAAGTAAAAAAGCAACAATTTTGCAACTCATGTCTATGGCAGTGAGATGGCTTAAACAGCATGCTGGCATGCTGGCCAAACAAGAAACAGAAAAAACAGGAGAAGTAGAAGACGTAACCCAGGCAGTCGAGCACTGGAAAGCCCAAGCTCTTTCAGCAGGGCAACAGGCAGTCCAGACTCATGATATGCTCGAGCAAGTAAAGCAGGAAAACAAAAAATTGGAGACAGCTGTAGAAAACCTGCAGAAGCAAAAAGTGCCATCCCCTAGTGTTCAACGTACTTCAAGTACTGTTACGGTGCCTGAAGAATGGGGACAGAAGTGGGAAAAAGGTGGCCCTAGAAAAATTAAAAGATGAAATGGGGTCCACTGCATTGCAACCATCACCTTATGATAAAAACCAGGTTCCAGTTAAACTTAAACTGGAACCTAGACTGGTGCCTGTCAGAATGAGACAAGTAAGTGCACAGAAGGAAAGAGTAGCAAACAATACTCTCACTGAATTGGTAAATCAAATGAAGGAAAAAATGGAACAATTCACAGAGTACATTAAGAGACAGGAGCTGCGACTCGATTGCAGGGGAGTGAATAAAAAAGAATTTCAAAGTAAAAAACTGAAATTAAGCGGGTTGACACCTAGAATTGATGCATTAACACATGGAGTTGCCCAAAAACAGTTAACTGCAGCAAAAAAGGGCACTCCCACTATCCATTTGGCATGCACACAAAAGCAACAGACACTGGGGGAACAAATTCAGGTTTTACAAGAGCAGGAAACTACCCCCAATCTCCTCTCAGAGCCAGGATAAAAACACTTCAACCTCCCTGGCCACACAATAGCAGATCTTAAGGTGGCCATCGTGCAGCAAAAAAACTTCAGGACCAGACTTCAAAGAGAAACTGCTGAGCTTCAGTTCATCTGCAAATTTGACACCATCAGCTCAGGATTAAACAAAGACTGTGAATGGCTTGCCAACTACAGAACCAGTTTCTCCTCCCTTGGTTTTCACACCTCAACTGCTAGAACAGGGCCTCATCCTCCCTGATTGAACTAACCTCGTTATCTCTAGCTTGCTTCTTGCTTGCATATATATACCTGCCCCTGGAAATTTCCACTACTTGCATCCGACGAAGTGGGTATTCACCCACGAAAGCTCATGCTGCAAAATGTCTGTTAGTCTATAAGGTGCCACAGGATTCTTTGCTGCTTTTACTGAGTTAATGTGAACATTCCAAGTGGCTGATTCAGGAACCATGGTAATGAGTCCTTATTTGTCAAGAAGGCAGCAAAAGTGATGCTCGTTTGGAGAGCACGTTGGCCTTGCAGTTTCCTTTATTCAACTTTCCTGTGAACAGAGTGCTGCTCTTTGAAGCACAGTTGAATTTTTACACTAGTCTTTCTCTGCCCTGCAGTGGAGTGAGAACATAGAGCGGAGCCTGTGCTCTGCCTCAGAGAACTGAAGCCTGCGTTTTCCCACCCTGAACCTCTCAAGAGGTCACGTGTGGGTATTTGCCTCTTCAGGGGAATAACTCTTTGTCTTAGTTCTCATGGGTGCGTTTATGAGGTACGTTGTGAGGTTTAACGAGCTCATGTGTGGGAGGCACTTTGAAGCTGAACCGTGGCCTGAGGTTCTGCATGCCCCCCATTCCCGTTCTTCTCATGCCAGATTTATAACTGAAGAATGGTTACTCTGCAAAATGATGGCTAATGACCTCCTGTTGCAGTATTTGTGCTCCTTCTTTGTGCTTTACTACGACTACTAGCACCTCAAGAAGAGGACAGCCAAGGGAATAAAGTGCTTTGCTGAGGGTCCAACTTCTCCCAGCATACTGC